>NC_022012.1:90440925-90455648 GCF_000317375.1 Microtus ochrogaster
AGAAAGAAGAAAGAGAAAACTGAGTGGTAGTGACGCACACCTTTAATCCCAGCACTCAGGAAGCTGAGGCAGGCAAATCTCTGTGAGTTCAAGGCCAGCGTGGTCTACTGAGTGAGTTCCAGGACAACCAGGACTGTTACACAGAAAAAAAAACCTGTAAGAAATTTAAAAAAAAAAAAAAAAGCATCTCAACAAAAATAAGAAAATAAATCTTTTAAAATTTTTTCAGAATGAAATGTCCTATTGAGGTTTACTATTGAAAAGGAAAACAGAGCCCCACTCAGCCCCAGTCAGTGTAATGTCAGAGCCCCAGCACCAAAGGGAACTAGCCCAAAGTGAAACAAAAGTTCACTAAAGAACCAAGGTCAGAGCCACCCCAGATTTCTCAGGAAAACAAGGATGGAGGAATTCTGAGCAAAAATGGTTTCTAAACAAAGCAAGCAGAGTAGACGAGGGCCCTCTTACAGGTATCAGACCTTAAATCTCTTATTTCCTAGGTGCTTTCTCTGGAAAGAAATGGTAGGAGATCAGAGTTTGGGAGAGAGGCAGAGAGTGACTGTCCCCCTCCCTCTCTCCACCACCAACTCCTGGGCCCTTGCCTCCACTGCCCCCCCCCCTCCTGCAGCTAGGGTAGGCCAGATTCTGAGAGCCCTGGCTCAGTGATGGCTGTACTTGTTTTATTTCAGTTTTACCAGGTTGTCATCAGCATAAGTGAATCATATAACTTATCAAGACTTCTTGTAAGTTACAGCCCTATAGGCCATAATTGTTCCCCGCCCCCCTCCCACCCCCTCGCTGCTTCCTACCTTCCCCCAGTGCTAGGAATCCAGCCTGGGCCCTTATACTCCCTAGGCAAGCTGTCTCCCCGTCCATAGTCCATATCTCCCTTCTTCCTCCTCCATATCCCCGTCCCTCCTTCCTTTTCCACCTCCTCCTGCCTCCTTTTCCCTCCACATCCTTCTCCCTTCTTCCCCCTCCACATCCCCTTCCTCCTCCCTCTCCACATTACCCTCCCTCTCTCCCCCTCCTCATCCCCCGCCTTTTCCCTCCACATCCTCCTCCCTCTCCCCTTCCTCATCCCCCCTCCTTTTCCCTCCACATCTGCCTCTCCCCTTCCCCTTCCACATCCTTCTCCCTCTGTTCTACTCCTAAAAGGCCTCATTTCCCACCTCTCTCCCTCTAGTCCCAGCATTGCCTATCTGCATTTGCTCTTACGTGTGTGTGTGTGTGTGTGTGTGTGTGTGTGTGTGTGTGGATATGGGGAGCCAAAGGGCAGCTTCTGTCCTCCTTCGGCACCATCCTGTTTATTTTATTTTATTTTTTATTTTTGAGACAGGGTTTCACCAACAGGCCAGGCTGGGTAGCCAGCAAGCCGCAGGGCTCTACCTGTCTCTACCTTCCTAGCTCTGGGATTACAAGGGTGCACTACCATGCCTGACATTTTATTTTCTTAAAAAAAAAAAAAACTTTATTTAACTTTATTTCATGTGCATTGGTATAACGATGTCAGATTCTCTGGAACTGGAGTTACGGACAGCTGTGAGCTGCCGTGTGGGTGCTGGGAACTGAACCTGGGTCCTCTGGAGGAGCAGTCAGTGCTCTTAACCACTGAACCATCTTGCCAGCCCCGACTTTTTATTTTCTTTCTTTCTTTATTTGTAATATGAGTTCTATAAGTTGAACTTGGGTCCTCACGTTGGAGGTAATATGCACTTACCTGCAGAGCGATCTGCCTGGCCCTCATGTTCCCAGGGTAGCCTTCTCCTCTGGACTTAATGGTAACTCCATCTCCATGATCACTGCGCTTAACAGCCACAGAACCCACACTCCTTGGCTGGATCTCTTTATCATACAGGTTTCTTTATAGCCCTGCTTTCCTCTGCTCTAAAACTCTGGCTTCTGATTCTTGTCATTCAAGATGGTTTGGTTTGGTTTTATGCATCCCAATGATGGAGTCATGGGTTTGAAGTAAACCAAAAGCAGAGAAGTAGCAAAAGTAAAATTGCCTATAATCAAGACAATCACAGAAATGTGTGACTAAGATTTTCAACAGAAACCCAAGAGATCACGAAGGCTTGGGACCAACCGGAGAAAGTGATAAGAAGTGGATTTATCAAGGCAGCACGCCTGAGAAAGAAAAGAAAGCTTCAAGATCAAAGAAGCGCTCAGCCTTCCTACTTCAGGCCCAGATTGTCAATTAGCCTGACCCACCTTCCGCAGCGACCACAGAAGGGCTACACCATCAAGCAGGAAGTGCCTGCCTCAGAAATCTTGAAAGCCCCCCATGGAAACTTGTAGTCTTTCATCTGCCTAAGCCTTGCAGTCCTTACAGGAGCAGACTCCCTTCGAATGCCCTCTCTGAAGGCTGGCCCTTCGAATGCCCTCTCTGAAGGCTGGCCCTGCGTCCCCCAGCCATGCACATCGGCTCCCAGGTAGGCATGACAGACACGTGATGGGGAATCCTTCTCCAGGGTGTGTAAAGATCCTTACAGGTGGACGCTGTGTTCAGGAAGCGCTCTGCTTTCAGCCGCTGCTCCTGAAGTGGCAATGGCAGGTGCACGGAGCCCCCGCCGGTCTGTCTTTTCTACCAAGCACAGATGCTCCGAAAGGGACCCAAGTCTCACCAGCCAAACTTTTGTCATCAAGATGAACTTACAGTCTAGGAAAATCAGTCCACTCCACACCCAGGAAGACTCTTAGTGTCCATTTCTGCTCCCCCAAATCATGTGCTGTCCTCTGAGCTAACACCACACACACACACACACACACACACACACACACACTGCCTCACACACTGTAGACACACATACATACACACTACACATGCACACACCCTATACAACATGCATACACAAAACACACACATACATACACACAGTACACACACACTGCCTCACACACTGTAGACACAGATACATACACACTACACATGCACACACCCTATACAACGTGCATACACAAAACACACACACATACACATGGTACACACAAAACAGGCACATGCATACATTTATATACACATATGCACACATACCCCATAGCACACACATAAATACCATACTGTGCACCCACTCCCACACTATACATACATATCATACATTTGTGTACATACACATACCACACAAAACACATGTACACATGTAAACATATACAAACCATACGCACCTATCTTCGCACACGTGCGTATGTATATACCACTCCCATACACACCTGCATACATACACTTATCATGTACATACACATGCATATATACGTACATGACACACACAGAAGCATGATGGTTTCTTTTGGGTTTTGGTTTCTTGAGACAAAGTTTCTCTGTGTAGTCCTGGGCTATACTGGAACTCACTCTGTAGACCAGGCTGGCCTCAAACTCAAAGATATGCCTGCCTCTGTCTTCCAGCTGCTGGTATCAAAGGTGCATGCCCCCATGTCTTGCTATGTAGAAAGATTTCTAAGCTTCTAAACGCAGCTGATTCTTTAGGCATCCAGTTCCTCTCCCGTGACAACCATGAGCCTTGAGCTCTGTCTCACCTGTCAGTTTGTCTTTTGTCCGTCACCTCCTATAGTTGCGTATCAGAGCTGAGGGTAGAGGAAAAGGCTTTCTTCACAAGGTGAGGTACTACCTAAGAAGCAGAGCCTATAGAATATGTAAGGGGGAGGTGTATATTGGGGACACCTAGTAGCCCCTATCCCAGTTGTCTCCAAGACATCATGCTGCAGAAGTTGTTCCTGCCTCTTTATGAGAAAGGCTCCATCAACAAAGAACCCAGGCTTTCTGTGCTTGTGCTGCTGGTTGCTGTTTTACTGAGCATATAAATGCTTGATTCACATGTGAGAAGTTTGTCTAAAGATAAAGTCACAGAACAGAGGCCAAAACGAGGTTTCAGAAGGCAGTGGCGAAAGAAGGCAAGCCTGTGGCACACAGAAATAGTACATCGCCTTTGCTCAGGGCTGATGGCTAGCTGGGTGGTAGAATGGGCATTTTGTACTAGAAATAGCCCTTGAGAGGTATCAAAGAATGCAGGGTTAGTCGCTCATGGAGATGCCAGAAGACCCCAAGAGTACAGCTGTGGTTAAACAGGTTGCAGGTTATCTCTGGTGACATCTTCCTGCCCTTCCCTTATGCCTCTGCCTTATGTAGGCCAGCTTGGCAATCCTTTCTCACTTTAGAATTTATCATCTCTTCAAGGAGGGTTTCAATATACAGCATCACTAAGAAAATACATCTTTCAACCATTCCATGACACTGGAGTCCCCACGGCTCTTCAACAGTGTGAGCAAGGGGATAAAGAAGGATGAAGGAGGGAGGAATTGGGGGTGTAGCTAGAACCGGGGAGGGCCCTCCAACACTATGATAACCTCTCAACCAGGACGGGGGTAGAACCTGGGTGGGTCAGGCCAGCCTCTGTGCTTCGAGGCCAGCCTCTGTGCTTCGAGCCCAGCAAAGGGACAGCCATGCACGCTGTAAACAGAGAACTGAGGTGTTTGTCTACAACCACTGACATTCTGAGCGCTCTGACCCACCGCCCTGCCCTAAAAGGGGTGGGCAGACAGTAGGCTCCTCTCCAGACCTACACATAACCATGGAGTCTCCAAACAGACTTCTTGGAGATCCTTGAACTGTGAAATGGAGGTGACTCTTAATTGACTTACGCTTGAAGAAGTCAAAGCAGTCTGTGTGGCCTGGCAGCTGACCCCTTTCTAGGAAATCCGAAGTGTGAAGAACTAAATAGTCCTTCCGTCCCTTGGCATCATGTTCTGATCTAGCCACATTGTCAAGAAAGATGGAGTGCCAGTTAGTCTTAACTGTCAACCTGACACAGCCTAGAAGCAGCTGAGGAGACAGTCTCATCTGAGGAGCTGCGTAGATCAGGTTGTTCCGTGGGCATGTATATGACGTGCAAAGGCCTGGCCCTTTGTGGTGGCACCACTCCCTATGCATGGGGGGCAGAGGTGGGGGCTCCCGAGCTTCGTGAGATGGGAGAGAGCTGGAAGGGGCCAGCAGGCACTGGGGCTGCATTCATTTCTCGGTGCTCTTGCATATGGGCCTGCTATGACCAGCTAGCTGCCTGACTCTTGACTCAACTTCCCTGGAAATATACACCAAAATCAACCCTTCCTGCCCAAATCCTGTTGATTTTTGGTTAGTGTGTTTTATTGAGGTAACATAAATGAAATAGAAGAAATGAACAGTTGTGTTACTTTGTAATCCTGTGCTCATGGTATGGACACAAGGAATCATATGTCTGCCATATTTTTCTGCATGCAGTCTCTGGATTACATGTTTTGCCAGCATGGATACTGCTACAGTGAACGTGGGGTGTGGCTGGCTCTGACTGGGGCACGGATTTCATTTCCTTTGGATAAATCTGTAGTAGTAAGATTCCTGGATCACTTGATTGGCTTTCTGATCCAGCAGGAGATACACTCTGGAGAGTGGGCTTGAGAGTGTTTCTGGGGCTTAACCGAGGGCAGGAGACCCACCCTGAGTGTGAGTGACAACGTTCTCAGGCTGGGTCCTCGACTGAACACAAAGGAAAAATGAGAGATCAAGCAGACTGCCAGCATTTATCGCCTCTCTGCTCTGACGGCTGTGTGAGCCTTGTGGTCCTGCCAGCATCGCTAGGGTCACTGCGCCCCACCCTCCCCAGGCGAGGTAGACTATGGCAAAACCAACACTCCCTTCCTTGAGTTGCTTGTGTCCGGGGTTTCCCTACAGAGATGAGCAACTGATCCACACAATGTCTGGCCATCGATCGATAGTTCTCAACCCAGCACTTAGGAAGTGGAGGCTGAGGGTCAGACGTTCAAGGTCATCTTTGAGTTTGAGGCCAGCCTGGGTACAGGAGACTCCCTCTCAAAAGAGAAAAGAGGGGGAGGGGCAAGATAAAGAAAAATAAGCTGCCCTTCATTGTGGTGCCCTGTTTTTCATGGTCCCAGGGACCTCCTATCTTCTGCTTGGTAGTCTCATCTTCCAGGAGCATCCTAAGAAAGTTAGACAGGTCATCCCGGCATCCTTCTCATCCCACTGCACCAATACTGAATTCCCTCCTGAGACACAAGGCACTGTATCTACTTTTCTGGGCCCTGTGGATGCTCCCTCCTGGTAGTTTCTGCCAGCTCAGAATAAATAATGACGTGACATTCTTCTGTTCTCTGGAAGACCTTTTTTTCTCCCGAGATAGGGTTTCTCTGTGTAGCCCTGGCTGTCTGGAATCTGCTCTATAGACCAGGCTGGCCTCTAGCACACAGAGATCTGCCTGCCTTTGCCTCCCAAGTGCTGGGATTAAAGGAGTGCGCCACCACCTCCTGGCTTCCTGGATGGCTTTTATTAGATTCTCAGAGTCATATAAGATTTCAGCCAGAAATTTCCAAGGCAGAACTCACAAGCAACAACTTCCTTGGATGTCCGTGTGCTCCCTGCAATGTGGCTTGCCCAGTCTTGGGGGCACATGGAGAGAGACAAAAGTGTGGGAGTTGCTTTGTGGGTCAAGAAGCTCAGTGGATGAAGCCCTTCCCGGCTGCCAAATGCAGACTCTTCTACGGGTGTACAGCGTGGGCTGGGAGCTGGCAGACCTGGAGTTAGTTGTTGGTTTTGAACTTGGGCCTCTGGTTCCTCTCTGCATTAGATCCATCTTCCAAATGATGACACCAAGTCAGTTTTACAAAGTGAGGCACTAAGAGGAGCCATGGAGCAACTAATGGAATATTGAAGTGTAAGCTTAAAAACTCCCCAAACAGAGCTCTGTCCACACACGTGAACAGGGCAAAGGCAGAGCAATGCGACTTGTCAGAACCTAGAAACTTCTTGGTTTGGTAGCTACACTTCCTAGACAAGCCCCTCCCACCAAGGCTTTGATTGCCTCTCTTCTCTCTGGTGCTGACAAGAAGGTACTTCAAAATAGCAACATGCAAAGTCTATCTTAAACACACCAGTCAAGAGATTCAGAGCTAAGATTTTAAAAATTCGAGGCTGGCACTCTGCTGTTAAAAAAAGACAAAGCCGGGAGGTGCCAGGGTGTGAGCTGGAGACAATGTGTCAAGCCAGACTTTCAGCTCCAGCCTCGCTACTTTTGGCTTTTGTGGGCTCAGGTCAGGGCTCTTATCCTGGGGTGGCTGTTCTGTGGTTTCCTTCCGAGTTCTATAGAACTTGAGAAACAAACACTAGCCATGTTTAAAGCAGGCCTGGGGTGATGTAGGCATGAGCTATTTATGGGTTATAATCTTCATCTTAAAAATACTTATTTTATAAAACCAGTGGGATGTGGTATTTAATATTCTAGAAGATTCTTCACAACTTAAAACACAACTATTGTTTTGTTGGGCATGTATCTGTTCACATCTGTTGTTTATTAATTTAGGAAGGTTATACTTGCATAAGATAAGATAGTAGAGCCGAAAAACAGGGGAGTGAGAGGCGAAAGTGGGGACGACCTCACCCCCACCTCCACTGTGCGCATTTTAAATCAATTCCCTGAATCACTTTAGTTGATTTTTTGTTTATTTGTTTTGTTTTGTTTTTCCAAGACAGCTTTGGAGCCTGTCCTGAAACTCACTCTGAGGACCAGGTTGGCCTCCAACTCACAGAAATCCTCCTGACTCTGTCTTCTGAGTGCTGGGATTAAAGGCGTGTGCCACCACTGCCCGGTCATGTTCCTCTTTAAAAGGGAAGAAAACAATTCCTACCTGAGGGACAGATGTTTCATATAATTTATTAATGGGGGGGGGGGAATAGGGGGATGGCGTAATCTGTAAAGTGCTTGTCAAACAAGCATGAGGACCTCAGTTCAAATCCCCAGAAACCACGTTAAGAAATGAAAAGACCAAGGCGTGATGGTACACACACTTGTTACCCCAGCACTGGGATGATAAAGACAAGCAGGTTCCTGCAGCTCCCTGGCCAGCCAGCCCAGGCTAATGATGACATATCCTGTCTCCAGAAAAAGGTGCATAGCGTCCTGAGGGCTACTCAAAACAGACCTATGGCCTCCACGCGCACACATGCATCTCCATATACACATGTGTGCCCATACATTCATGATCACGCAGTGCACACACGCACACACACACACACACACACACACACACACACTAAATTAAATGTCAGCCAGGGTTCTGGTGCCTTTACTAAAGAGCAGTGACTCCAAAAGAGCGTGTAGCTGGGTGGTTAGGGTACTTCTGGGACACATAAGACTCTAGGGTCCATCACCCTGAAATACTGAAAAAACCAGGTATGGTCCTGTACGTCTGTCAGTCCAGACTGTAGGAGATGGACGTAGGAGGATCAGGAGTTCAAGATCATCCTCAGCTTATGTAGAGAGATCAAGCTAGCCTGAGTGAGAGATGCCAGGTTTAGAAGGAGATAGAAAATAAGAGAGAAAGGAAATGAAAGCAATGTCTTTCTTTAGTCGTGGAGTTCAACTATAAACACTAGCAAAGGAAAACCAAGAAAGTAGAGGCCAGGATGACAGGGCGGCCTGCCTTCGGATTCAGTCGCTATGCTGCGGCGACTCCCCTGAGCACTGAAGACGGGAACAGGTGGAACGGCAGGAGTCATCAAGTCACGGAAATGGCAGGACCACGAAATGTAAGAGTGTGACCAGAAATGGAGAGGGGTGTGAGTGGCTAGGTGGCCTGTGCTAGTCCCATCTCAGCAAGGTTGTGAGGCCACAAACCTCAGTGGAACGCAGTATCTGTTTTCTTCTTATCAAGCGCACAGGCCCGCAGGTCAACCAGCGTCCACCTAGGCTCTTCCTGCCTAGAAGCTTTCAGGGAGCAAGCACTACTTTAGGGAGTTTGGCTCCAGGCTGGAAGTTGGGCTCAGGTTTTGTTCTTGAATGCTAATTCAGAGCCAGGCTAAAGGGGGCAGCAGGAATCCAGGGTATGTTCTCAGGGAAAAGCCAAGCCTAGTCCTTAAAAAAACACAAGGAAGACCCTGGCTCCTGTCCTAACTACTCATTTCCTCTTCAGAGCAAATAACACTGTGGCAAAGAAACAGGCTCCGTAGGAGGGCAGGGGGAAGATAAGGCAAAGGTATGGACCCAAGCTTGCGATGGGAGGGAAGGGTTGGGAATGTTTAAAATTAACTGTTTCAAAGAATGCATTGCGATAGGAATACTTCGGAAAGAGCGATGCGTTCAAAGCCAAACCAACACATAGAATAGACTGGAGAAAGGCTACTAGGGGTTCTCAGAGAAGGGACTGGACAATAGATCCAGGAAAACAAGAAAGACTTCCAACACAGTCTTTAAAGAGTGAGTTTATTGGTGGTTGGTGAGGAAATGGTAAGAGAAAACAGCCCTGGGGTGGGAAAGCTTGGGTCGCGTAGACTAGTTCGGGAAAGCTGTTCAGACCAGGCACATGTTCCCTGACCACATACTGGAGCCAGACAGGCTGCTTTGGAATTCGCCACCACCCCTCAATTGTCACAGTGAAGACAGGTTTGGATTTTTATCTCCATCTTGAAGATGAGATAACCGGTTAAGAAAGTTGGCCGAGGTCACGTGGCTAGAAAGCAGTAAAATCAGAAGTTGGGTGACAGTGGTCATCTTCAGAGCCCGCCACAGGTTAACATTCATTTCCTTGGCCCTTACTCCACTGTATAAAATAAATGCTCGTAGTTCTTCTTTATTATTGTTTTAAGACATTCAAGCTATTTATTGATGTCAATGAAATTATCTGATAGGGCGAATTGTCTTCTGTACTGTAGATTTCTGATTGGATATGTAAGATAGCTTAATTAATGTTCTGGTCAACAGACATAGCCATGGCTGCCCTGAGAATCGCATCAGGCTGCTCATTACGTCACTAAAATTAATTAGTCACGTTTTTCTACTTCTCCCGAGCCTAACCACATCCCAGATGGGAAGAAGAGGGAGAGAAAAGAGCAGGGCCTTTGAGGTAAATACAGGCAAACTATGTAGTATACATGCATGTAAATGTCATGGTGAACCCCACCACTTACTCTACATGCTAATAATTAAAGAATAGCATTTGAAAGATAAGGACTTAAGATTACCAGAAGAAAGGAATACCCTGAGTTGAAAATGTCCTTCCATGTAGTTGCAACACTAAGCAGACATTGCCCAACTGAGCACAAGCCTCAGACCCAAGGCTCTTCTCCACGACCAGGAAGGAGGCTATCAGGTCAGTGCACAGTTAAAAATTTAGCCTCTTAGTTACCTTGTCTGGGTTATCCACTGTCTCTCCATAGCCATGCTCTGTAGTGTTGAGATTCAGTCTCTAGATATTAAAAGTCTTTCCCAGTCTATGTCTTAGTCCTTTGAATCATAGGGGTTTCCTTCCTCTCTTCCCATGTTTCCCCAAATATTTAGCTAATTTCTGAATTAGCCAAATGACTTTCTGTGTTGGGCAACAGACAGAGAAACAAGAAAAAGATGTTTCATGGGCTGGATATCCCCAGAGAATGTTCTAATTTATGCTAAGAGGAAGGAGCGTGAGTTCCTGGCCAGGGTAGGGTATAGGATCATCTTGATTCACACTACAAGTGCTTTGTCCCAGGTGACTTAGAAAAGACATGGCCTGGGGGAGGCTGGAGAGATGACTCAGCAGTTGAGAGCTCTTGGTGCTCTTGAAGAGGGCCAGAGGTCAGTCCCCAGCACACACACACACGGTCCCAGTGACACCTTCAGTTACAAAGAAACTCCTGACCTCAGTGGGGACCATATATGGTCCACATACATACATATGCATACAGGCAAACACTCAGACACATAAAATAAAATCAATTAAGCACAAAAATATCCTTTCATATAAAACATAAAAAATAAAAAAATAAAAAAACAAGCAGAGATGAGGGGCAGGTGTCCCAGACGACTTTAAATAGGAAGATGGAAAGCCATGCTTTTTCACTGTCCTGAATCTCTAAGCCTTTCCTGGCTCTCTTTGGGGAAAAGGCTGCTGCCAGTGGCTGTCTTGAAAGACCAACACATGCCTAAAGTCAGCCCTGAGCACGTGGGACGGTCAGCCCTGAGCACGCGAGCACGCGAGCACGCGGGACGGATGGTGGACCATGGTCAGGACGGCACCACCTTCCAAATCTCAATCATATTCACCACACGGGTTTGCTCTTAGTTTTCTGATCACCGTGTGCTTCACAGGTGCCATTTTGGCAATCCTCGTGTTCTTAAGGCTGAGATTGGGAAAGAACCAAATAAATGAACAAACCCTGTGGATTCTAGGGGTGAGCTCATTCAGGTTCCCTGAAAGCCAACAAACCATTCAGTTACAGAGGGATGAAACTATCTCAGTGTTCACCATGTGACTTGGGAAGAATGCCCAGGACAAAATATAAAGTACGAGAAGGATTCATTAAAAAAAAGAGGAGCGGCCTGGTGAGATGGCTCGGTGGATAAACTCTTTCCACACTAGCCCGGCGGCCTGGGTTTAGATTCCCAGAGCCCACGTTAAGGATCTCTTCCTGGGTAATTCTAGGTTGTATCCAATTGACCGCCCTTCCGTTTTGTTGCCGCTGCTGGGAACACCAGGCCTGCAAGCTTTTGCTGATTTTCCTGTCTCAGCCTCCACCTGTGGTGTGGGGATTACAGCAGAAAGGGAACTCTTAAATCTGTCTTATATAGTGTCATTCACAGAAGTCTGAGGGCACACGTGTGTTGCTTTCTCTCTCTCCAGTCCCTCCTCCTCACTCTGTAGATGCAGAGTCTGGCCCTGTCAGGTCGCCCCCTCTGTCACTTTGAAACCAGGGGTTTCCCATGTGATCTATTGGATTATTTGCCATCTGTACTCTTTGACAAATACTGTCCGGCTTGCTACACCACAGCCTCTGGGGCTGCATCTTTCTGCCGAGACCACAGGCCACAGCATCAGCATCCCTCTGAGGAAGGAGTCTTCTGCCATGTGCTGGCCCTGGTGCACCCAAAAGTGTAAGACACTTGAGAGCTGGGGAATAGGAATCAGCTTCCCAGTTTGGTTGTTCACAAAGAGGACAGCTTAAGGCAAGTTTGGCCCTACATCCTATACCCTCGACTGACCTTGAACTCACAATTTTCCCTATTCCACCTCTCAACTACTGGGGTGAGGACGTGCTCCCCATACCCCGCCTGAAGAGTTCTAATGACAGATCTTTCCAAGTCCCCACTAAGACACAGCTAAATTAAAGGCCTCACACTAGAGTCTGGATGAGATACCCCCAGGGGGAAAAAAATCAAGATAAGATAAACTCTGGCCACAGTGCTGGTTACTGCAGAGATCCCTAACCCAGAACCTTGACTCATCAAAGTGGCCGAGATAGTCTAAAATAGCTCGAATTCAAGTCCACTCTGGTCCAGGTCTCCCTTTGTCGTCCAATAGAGAAATCCGGAATTTTCCTTCCATTCCCCAGGCTTTGGAAAGATAGAATTAAATCTCCACCATTTCTAGCGAACAGAACACAGCAGACCACGGAAAGCGTGAAAGCCAAGGCTCTGTGGAAACGGCCTTGAGAGGTGAGCAGACCATTTGGAGTGGAAATACGTGGGCTGGCTGGCGGTGGGAGTTTCTCACTGAAGAGTGTTTTTACAGAGACTTGCAAAAGGGAAAAAGAGGAGGTGAAGTGTGGAGATGGGGCTAAGATTTCTCTAAACATCAGATTGCTAGTAATCTATGGAAATACCACTTGCAAATATTAAAAATCCCCTTTCAAAAGTCTCCATGTCAATCCGATATGAAAATGATACCCGTCACCAAGTCAGTCACGTGTGGGGGAAGATGGGTGACAGCTGTAGAGAAAGGGAGGGCACTTTGGTGACAAGAAAGGCGGAATTATTCGAGATGCCCATGCCTTTGCTACAGGGACGATATGGATGGGTTTGGGGGTCTCCAGGTATATCACTATTACTTGAGACCTCCTTGCTGGGTGGCAATCTTTCTTGTTTTTGTTTTACTTTAACGTTTTATTGATTCTTTGTGGGTTTCACATCATGCACCCCAATCCCACTTATCTTCCCATCCCTTTGTATCTGCCTCCTGCCCTTGCAACCTCCCCCAATAAAGTAAAATAAAATTAAAAAGAAAAAGGAAATCTCATGGTGGAAGCTGTAGTGTGTCACAGTGAGTCACACGGTTTACCCTTTAGTCCATACTTCCTTACTTGCAATGTTCACTCCAATGAGTCATTTGTCTGGTTCGAGGCCTCTGGCTTCCGCTACACTCTCAATACTGGATCCTCAGTGGGACTCCTCTTGGATAGCCTGTTGCTGCCCTGTGTCTTGGAATCCTGCTGCTTCGGATCTGTAGGACCTTCCCCTCCACGTGCTGCAGCAGTTCGTGGATGGGCAGATGTTAGGGTGGACCAACCCATAGCCCGGGATCTGGACTTGGATGATACCTGAGTTGGCCAACCAGCCAGCTCTCCTGCATCCTCTCCACCTGGGAGTGTTCTCCATCATGTTGGCTAGCTCACCCAATGTCTCAGACATCAGGTCTCCTGATCTCTCACCTGGGGGCCAGCCCACTCACCCCCATGCCACTGGGGTCAGCTCCGCTGTGTTGCCCAGGAGAGGTGCAGGGCCCACTCTCCTGAGTGCTGCATTTGGTGAGGGCCTCCGACTCTTAGGACCACCCCCGAGCCCATTTCTCCCACCTACACCAGCTCTTACCCCTCCACCCCCATGCCAGCTCTCCCACCTGCCACAAATGATAAGGGCTGAGGGGGGAGGACATCTTTCCCTTGTCCATGATTGTGTGGCCATCTTAATGGGCCCTTTCTTTAGAAGATACTCAGTCATTGTCACCCTACAGACAAATTCATTATTATTTCTGGTGACATGTAAATAAATGAAATTAGTTTAAGGTTTACTTTACATAGCCTCTTTATTTGGCTTTATTTTGGCATTTTTATCAGAGTATGCTTATTTACCAAAGGTCTAAGCTCATAGTGTTTGTGGGATTAAAACAAACAAACAAAAAAAAAAACATCAGTTTCTTAGACCTATGTACCTGAGGGGTTTTCGGTATGAATTTGTTTTCTGAGAGTGTTCGAGCACACACAATGCACCACAAGTGGTGGGACCTGGTCATCAACATTAGGAGCAAGTGCCTTGACTCACTGAACCCTCTCCCCAGTCCCTGCAAGAATTTTAAGGTATAACATGCAACATTCAAAGCTATCTTTCTTCTTCAGGAATCACTCTGTTTTCTGAAAACTAACACATATGTATACCTTGTACTGGCACGGATGCAGGCCCATGTCCCATACTGACAAAGTGCCATCCCAAAGGGAAATGCAAGCCTAATAACAAGGTTTCTTTGGTTGAGAAAAAAATCAGTGACCCCTAAAGTCTACTAGTAGAGTTAAGCCAGATAACATATAAAATATATAATAAATAAAATCAAGAAAGCAAAAACAAGATGTGTGTGTCTGTGTATGTCTGTATGGGTTCCTCTGTGTATGTGTGTGCGTGTATCTGTGTGTGTCTAGTGTCTCTGTGGGGGGGTATTTGTAACTGCATCTGTGTGTGCACATGTGTGTCTGTGTGCATGTATATGACTGGCCCTTGGACAGCCTCATAGAATTATTCGACAAAAGATAACTAAATTTCCAATGATTTATTCATTCCCTCAAAATCAAAGAAAACCTATGAAGACTCCAACAACAACATCAAGGAGAATAATAAATGTAGTAAAAAGTAGAGCCCACTCGTGGAGAGAAACAATTCAAATGATAAGACAGCACAGAGGGAAAACGAGAGAGTTAAAGGGCA
>NC_022012.1:90456838-90458440 GCF_000317375.1 Microtus ochrogaster
ATTGAGCACAAACGCTGCTTATTTTATGACACCCACCTTTGAGAACATGAAAGCCAGTCCTAGCTGGTGCCAGTGTGTGAGCTGTGAACGCTGCAGGACTTAGGCAGGCAGTGTCAGTGCCACAGCTCACAACTCATCCCACGAATCTGTTTAAACAAATGTCCTCCAGGACACCCACTCCCTTGTGACTGGTCCCACAGGGTCAACACCTGGCATGTCTGCCGATTTTAGTGACTTTGTCCTTGGCATTTGCCTCATTCTGCTCCACCATGGTACCTTTGGTCATTGTCTCAATTCCCCTTCAACATTTCTTTTTCAAGGCCATTGATGGTGGGTAGCTGCTAGGGGGAGGAGAGGTCAGTTTTCCTTAGGTTGTAGGTCCCACACCCACGCATGTGTGGACAGCACCGACTGTATTCAGTGGGTGTGGGGGGGAATGCATGAAATTGAGAAAGGGCTATAAGAGAAGATCCAACAGGAGTTGGAGGGTAGTTAGGGATGAATATGATAGAAATATGTTATATATGCGATTCTCCAAAACTAAATGAAAAAGAAAAAGATCTTCTTCAAAGATTAATACTGTGTAATATGTTCCAGGTACCCTTAACCTTAATAGGCAGTAGCTGAGCAAGGATTCTGCAAGAGCTGCGCCACTACCTCTGTGCTTGAGCTCAGGCTCTGTGCGCAGCCTCACATTCTGTATGCACTGCAGATACTTGCTGGGGTTTGGAGTCTCCTACACACATGCACTCCCGCTATACTTGGGTGTATGTAGCTACCTGAGGTAGTTCCAGGAGCTGGGAGGAAGGGGAAGTGGGAGAGCCACAGCAAACACGTGAGTGATGGGAAACTACTGCAGAGAGCAGGGGCCCCGTCTCGCCTTGGAAAGACTAGAGACTACACATCAGAATCGTTCTGCCGAGAACAAGATGTGGTAGCACACACCAGACATCCCAAACTCAGGAGGCAGAGACAGGGGGATCAGGAGTTCAAGGTCATCTTTAACTACACAGTGAGTCTGAGGGTGGCCTGGCCTACAAGCCATTCTCTCTCAAGACACCTGACCACTCAAGATAAAAACAATCAAAGAATTATTCTTCCAAGAAACAAAGAATCTGAAGCAGTTTTCTACCAAATTGTATGCTTGGTTGATTGAGGCTCAACCCAGAATATGGAGACCAAAGCACTCCCTTGGGGCCAGAAAACACACGGAGGCAGAAGTCACCAGAAGCGCAGCTGTAGCTGACTTCAGGGAAGTGGGGGGGGGGGGTCCACCAGCAAAGTGATACAAGAGAATGAGGAAAGGGACAAAGACAAAATCTGATGTCACTTACTCTCACTAAGCTTGTAAAAGTGTGTGCACGTGTGTGTTCACATGTGTGTTCATTCATATATACATATGTGTGTGTCTGTACATATAATACCTAAAATAATTTAATTTGCCAAAGGTGCTGTAATCCCAGCATTTAGAAGACTGGGACTTCTAAGTGCTGCTGAATTCCGGGCAAGGATTGCCAATTGAAGACCAATATAAGATCTATAGTGAGAGAGAGAGGGAGAGAGGGAGAGAGAGAGAGAAGGAGAGAGGAAGAAGGAAGAAAG
>NC_022012.1:90458921-90467237 GCF_000317375.1 Microtus ochrogaster
AGGGACATGGGAGGTCTAAGGACGAAGCACAGGAAGAGAGAGAGAGAGAGAGAGAGAGAGAGAGAGAGAGAGAGAGAGAGAGAGAGAGAGAGATTAAACTTGATTCACTCAGGGCTTAAAATAAATACCTACTGTGTTGCCTACAGCTTCTCACATTGGAAATGAGGCAGTGAACAAGGGTCATTGACCTGGAGCAAGCCAGCGAGATGACTCACCAGGTAAAGTCACCAGTTCTGATGACCTGAGTCCCATCCCTTAGACCCACATAGGGAAGAAGAGAGCTGACTGTTACGGTTGTCCTCTGGCTTGCGTGATCACACCAGGCACACACGAAAGAAGGAAGGCCCGGGGAGTGAGGGAAGAAAGGACATTTAAAAGTTTCAAAATAAAAGAATCACCAGACCCAGGGTGTTTACAAGGTGTTAAACCAAGGGTGCTGTCTGTCCCCTGTCCGTGTGTCTTGCTTGATCACCCGCTGATTTGTAGATGGATGCCTGAACTTTGAACCCACTTTACTTAGTTTTTATTTCCAAAAATGATAACTCAGGTTTGAGACAAACTTCCAGCTAGTTCTTGGCTGGCGGGAGGGACCCAGGTGGTTTTTGGAGCTGTTTCTTGCTGTCGTTTATAGATTTCCAGGTACCTCATCACGGAGATTAAATATGGAGTGATTTGGTCCCGCGCTGCACATTTGTGTCTGACGCTTCTTTTTCGGGCTCTATTGAGGACTCTGTGCTTCTGCTTTGCTCTTTCTCTAGGGTTCTGTTCCTCTCAGCCCTGAAGTGCTAGACCGAGGCTTGTCAAAGTGACTTCTGAGACTGACACCCTCTGATCATGCCTAGTCACTCTTAGGTGTTTTGATTGCCTGTCACACAGACTTAACACTCCACAGACTCACAAAAGATACCCACTTCACCTCTTCCATAGCCATCCTGACCTGGTCACAGCAGGAGAGAGACGGGGTAACCCTAGAGATAGACAGTGGCCTCAGCTTGGTGAGCAGCGCAGGCTTATGGAGGAGAAACGGCTAACACCTATGCCTCCTTTTAACTGCTCCACTGGACCAGATCTCTGCTGGTCTCCCGGGCCCTCTCTGAGCTCCTGAGGAAGTGTCTGAACTCCTTCCCTGCCAGAGCCTGTGGGTCCATTCTTAACCCCTTTGATTTCACTTCGTATTATCACCCTTGTCCCTAGTTCTCATCACTGCAGCCACATCAAGACAAAAACATTCTGAAACGCTCTAGCCACATATCCCCACGGCCTGCTCATCCATTGCTTCATCTTAGGTCTCAGCTCAAAGTCATCCCTGATGACCGTTCCCCATTCCGCTACAATGCAGAGACTCCGCTTCCCTTACCCATCAGTGCCCTGTCTGCTCTTTGCCACAGCAATATCACACCTTGTTTTGTTTGCTTGTTTTCTTGTTTGGTTTGTTTCCTTTCTCCCCATCGGAACGAATGCACTAGAACTCTGACCAGTTTTATCCACTATCACCAGCATCCAGAGCAGAGCTTCTCATAATGACCGAGGAGAAGGAAGCCTAAGTGCACCTTTTCCAAACACACTGGACGTAGAGACACTGCAGGGCGAACAGTTATTGGTCTGAGAGGTTCACAACACTCCTCTTCATACACAAAAGGCCACCATAACACGGGTGTGGGTGGTGTACGCTCTGATCTTTTGTTTGCTGCACTCCACATTCTAGAAGATTAGATCCCAAAATGCTAATGGCACTGTCTCCTGGTCACAGAAGTACTAGAGATTTTTTTTTCGTTGCCTGAGTTTTCTAAACGTTTCATTTCCCCTGGATTAATTCTTCATTAATTATTATGCAATACTTGATCTTAGCCAAAAGGACAAGAATCGATCGTTATTATGCACAATTTATATGGAAATTTTTTAAGACACTGATAAGTAAAATAAGCAAGATTAAATGGAAACAGTTGCCAACAGGGATAGATAAATAGTGTATTTATATACTAATAGTTAATTTGGGCTGTGGATAGTTTAATTTAGCAAAGAAATAACTGAAGCACTCCCCTCTCCGTTTCCCACACTGTGTGGGCAGGTCACCGAATGCCCTGTCACACCAAACCCGTGGTTTCTGTAATGTGGACCTTCGGGCCTTTGTATTAGATAGCCAACTTCTTCATGGTTCTTTCCACAGGGGAGTTTCCAATTGGCAATGTAAGGCAATGTCTACTGAGGTGGTCCGTGGTTCCTGGAGCTCCCACCAAGTCTGGCCACTTGGCAAAGGCTCTGGCATGCAGTGTGGAATCGGAATCTTCAGTGTTTGACGAGGGCCCTGTAGACTAACACTTCTCAGCTCAGGAAGGAGACTACAGGATCCTATCTCATTCTGATCTAAAGGAGGGAAGTGAAGGCCCCAGATCACTCTGTGCTAAAGATAGCCACCTACAGAGGAGACTGAGAGAGCTGAGCCAGGTCCTGGGAGCTACTCTTCAGACAATTTGTTGATAAGAAATATTATTATCCGATGTAGACGGGACTTTCTAATTCGGTGCCTGGTCACGTGCTATCCCATATAGTGTTTGTAACACAGTGACGTCAGTAAGAGTCCTGCTGGCAGAGGATAGAGTGAGCACATCACATGCTTTAAAGCTCACGACCATCAAAGTTACTTCAGCTCTGGACTCAAGATCAGAAGTCTCCATGGACACAGGCTATTGTCTCTTTCAGTCACACCAAGTTGGAGGTGATGTGGAAATGGGCCAATCTGAAAGGTCTTAAGGGGTAGAATTAGGGGTGAAAATGATCAAATACATTGTATAAAATTCTCAAAGAGTAAAAATATGCAATTCTCCAAAGAAATAGAAAAATCATGTTTCTAATTCAAAATACAAACTTCACTAGCTATACCAACATCAGGGGGAAAGCACAAGTTTCACCGACTGTACCAATACCAGGGAAATGCAGCTTGACTGTGCCTAACTAGAAGGACATAGATATCATATTTCTAATTCATATCTTCTGATATTATTAGTAAGATACCAGTTTTTAGCAAATTGAAAGACACCAATGTTCTTTCACATTTTTGGTTCCTTTTCTCCCTTTCTATCAGTAATTCATTGTTGTTGAAATTTTGTAAACACTGAAAAGTAAAAAGAAGCATAAATATATCACTTTTTTGGAAGTTTTATTAGTTCTTTGAGAGTTTTGTAATCTATTTTGATCACGTTTACCCACTCCCCCAACCCCTTCACATCCACCCCACCCCTACTCACACAACTTTATATCTTCTTTAAGGAAAAACCTCAAGTTCAGTGTCAGACGCCTGTGTGTTCTTGGCATGTGGCTTCCCCTGCAGTGTAGTCCACCTGCCAGGCAGGGGCCACACGCTTACAGAAAATTTACCTCCTCTGCCAGGGGTGGGGCTTCAAGCTTATCTCTCCTCTCCAAGCTGGGGTTTTGTCAGGTTTGAGGTCGGGCAGCTCTTGGGTGTGCTCAATCCACCTGAGTTCACATGTGCAGCCAGGATGGCTGAGTGGTCTCAGGCACCAGACCCAAACACGTCATTCTCAACCCTAACATCTAAAGATGCTCTCAATGCTGACCTACTTCCTTTCATTCTTTTTTTTCCACTTAAGACACATTCTTGTCCATTCAAGATTTATGCAACTAATGTGAACTCTTAGGGTCAACTCATTTTGTGAATATATGTGTATATATATATACCTTTCCACAATGATCTAGCAGAACTAAAACATCAAGCTTGGTGATGTTCAAATAAAGAACGAACCATGACAGCGTGACATCTTGTTTGTGTCTGCCTTATTCTCAGTCCCAACACCCTCTCTTGACGCCAAATCCCACATTTGTTTATTAAATTATTCAATGATAAATATATACATCAGATGCCTGCTAGGCTGCAAGGCCTATCTAGGTATCAATGTATAACATTAATCACCAAGGCAAGATTCCTTACAAACAAAAGACAGCAATGGGCACAGTCAGTCAAACATATTTTGAATGATAACCATACATGGTGACCTCAGGACGAAAGCATAATTCAAAAATACCTTTTGTTGAATAGAATCTAAAAATCTACAGAACCGTATAATAGAAGACTTAAATAAAGAGGCAGAAAGCTTGGGCATTTGGTGATGGAATGTTAAATCTTTTCCATCCCCTGAGATCTCTCAATCCTGCCTTACAACTGTTTTTTTCCTTTGGAAAAAGGAAGATGGGGGTTAGCATTCTACCGTGAGAGTATAGTAGTGTGTGGTGGCACACGCCTTTAATCCCATCCCAGCACTGGGAGGCAGAGGCAGGTGGATCTCTGTGAGTGTGAGGCCAGACTGGTCTGCATAGCAACTTCCAGGACAGCCAGGGCTAAATGGTAGCGCACTGTCTCAAAAAGGCTTAGTGGTTCAGAGCACTGGTCTTCCGCAGGACTGTGGTTCAGATCCCAGTGACCACACAGCAGTTCACAATGATCTGTAACTCTACTTCCAGGAGATCTGATGCCTCCTCTGATCTCTGTGGGCTCCTGCACATATGTGATAGCATGTATTTGCTCAGGCACACACATATAAATAAAAAATAAAAATGAATATTTGTATTTCCAAAAGTTATAACCCCAGCTGTGAAAGTTCCAACACAAAAGTAAAAGTAAAGGAGGCGTGATGCCCCCCCACCCCCGTCCCTGAGACCAAATGCCAGACCCACAGTAGTGGCTCCCGTAGTAGTAGCGAGAGACGTGAAATCCTGACAAAAGTTTAGAAGGGAGAGTCTAAGAATAGTTAATTAAATCAAAGAGAATATAAACAAACTCATAAATTCAGATAGCTGAATAATATAAGAAATTCAAGATGGGTGTGGTAGCACACAGCTTTAACTCCAGCACTCAGGAAGCAGAAACAGGCAGGTCTCTGTGAGTCTGTGGCCTACCTGGTCTACAGAGTGAGTTCCAGGACATCCAAGACTCAAAAAAACAAAAAAACAAAAACAAATAAATGAAAGAAGGAAGAAAGGAGGAAGGAAAGAAGGAGGGAAAGAAAGAGGGCGGGAGAGAGAGAGAAAGAGAGAGAGAGAGAGAAAATTCAGTACAGGGGCTTGTGAGATGGCTCGGTGGTTAAGAGCACTGGCTATTCCTCCAGAGGACCCAGGCTTGAGTCCCAGGAACCCACGTGGTATCCTGTAACTGTCTCTAACTCCAGTTCTAGGGCATCTGGTGCCCTCTTTTGCCCTCCATGGGCATTAGGAACACACATGATGCACAGACATATATGCAAGCAAAACACCCACATATATCATAATAACATAATAATAATATTTCAAGAACACAAAATAAATAAATTCAGCACAGGTTATCAAACAGGAGTTCAATAAAGACAGAAACACTGAAATAGAAACAATAAAAATTAATTAAAGGTAGAGGCTGTTCCTTGGCCTTGAACATGAGCGTGTCTATAACTGTGGTTGACGTGACTGCTTCAGAGCCGGGCTAGCAATGGGCAAGGCAAACAGGGTCTATCTGGCTTTCTTGGAATGCTGTTCTTAG
Source organism: Microtus ochrogaster (assembly GCF_000317375.1). Classification (NCBI taxonomy): domain Eukaryota; kingdom Metazoa; phylum Chordata; class Mammalia; order Rodentia; family Cricetidae; genus Microtus; species Microtus ochrogaster. The sequence continues at coordinate 90,464,446 of NC_022012.1, forward strand.
GAGCCAATCTCTGGGCTGTGATAAAAGTTATGGAGCCTCAGGATTTACTTGAAGGCAAATTTCAAGGTGGCATTGATTTCTCAACTTTCCCTCTCTCTTTCTCTCTTCCCAGTGGTTACAAATTTCCCGTGTTCTACATAAAAATTATCTATCATTCCTGAGAGTGCATAACAGAGGCCAAGCCATCAGACACCATGGTGGCATCTCCATCTATCTGACTTCCGGAAGCACATATCACAGGCTCGGGTGTCCATTCTGTACTTGGGCTCTTCACTCTGGCACAGGCCCATAGGTCAGTCATCCTACCAAAAATCCATTCTTGCGTTCTGAATCCATTCTTAATTTATGTATTCGCATTGCTATATGTGTCTGTGTGTATATGTATTTATATATGATGTGGGAGGTACACATGCCACAGCATGTCAGAGGTCAGAGGTCATCTTTGTGGCGCAAGTTCTCTCCTTCCACCCTTCCGTGGGTTTCGGAGATCAAATTGTTTGCCGGGCTTGTGTGACAAATACCTCACTCACTGAGTCGTCTGGCATCCCTGAGGGTCCTATTCCTAAACACTTCTGACGAAGCCACTTCCTCAGCCCTTCCAAAGATTTTACAGACACTCTCTTCCTTGAGCTGTTCCACGTCTGCAGCTGATTCTATTCACTGCACCAGAACCTGGTACCGTCTGCCAGGTGAACTCTCGGAATGCTTAGCACAACATGTAATTATGTCTGTTATGGGTTCGTTTATTTCTGCCTGGGTTACTTCTGTGTCTCTAGCACCTTGGATAGAGCCAGGTATGCAAAAAGGAGATTAATAAATATTTGCCAAACCAACAAAGAATTTAGCACCTTCAACCATGAAGGTAATTCATTTGTCAACTGATCACAGAGATAATTAGATTCACACCTCAGTTACCTATTGCATCTTTAAACAATAACAAAATTGCAAAATATTTAAAAGGAATGCAAATATAATCCTGACTTTTACTGAATTCAGACTGTGGAAGGGTCTGGAAAGAGACTCAGCAGGTAAGAGTGCCTGCTGTTCCTACAAAGAGCCCCACCCACGGGTGGGTCTGGACCCAGCACGCACATTGGGCAGATTACAACCCCCTAGAACTCCAGCCATAGAGGATCCAGTCCCCTTCCGGCACCCACGGACACACAATCACACACGCTTGTACCCACACAGACACACAAAGTGGTCCTCCCGGGAGAGCTAATAACGCAATTCCCTGGACTGATTCTGCCCTCAGCAAACCTGGCCCACATGACATGGACTCATGCACCCCGCTAACTGGGGGAGGTCAAGCCCAGCAGCCTCGATGATTCCAGGTGGACCACAGTCAAATAAAAGTGCTTTTCTAGGCCAGCTCATTCTCCACAAAACGGACAATTTCCCACATCAGAGAGAAATATTAGTGGAGACTGAGAAGCCTCTAAAATCGGGGCTAGAGAGAGACGGCTCAGTGGTTAAGAGCACTGGCTGCCCTTGCAGAAGACCTGGGTTCGATTCCCAGCACCCACATGGCAGCTCACAATCATCTGTAACTCAGGTCCCAGAGGATGCCATGCCCTCTTCTGGTCTCTGCAGTCACTGCATGGACATACATGCAAGCAAAATATTCATACACATAAGAAGTAAATCTTTAAAAAAGAAATGATTAAGAGGGTAAACTTCTGTGTGATGGGAAGAGGCCTTTGCAGTCAAGTGGGGGATGTGGAAGGAAAAGGAGAAGGCTCCCAAGGTCCAGGTTACTTCCTAAGTCTAAACACTTCTTCAGAATGATGGGTAAGTGTTGTCTGTCCAGTCACAGTAGGGTTTTCTAAACACAAGGTAGAAGGCAGGCAGTGCAGAAGGGGAAGATGCTCAGGGTCAGAAGTACACAAACCTAGCTGCACACACCATACACATACACACCACCGCCACCACCATACACCCCTACATACACTATATACCACACACACACACACACACCACCATACACCCCTACACACACTATACACCACACCACACACACACACACACACCACCACCACCACCATACACCCCTACACACTATACACCACACACACCACCACCATACACCCCTACACACATATACAACACACACACCACATATACACACACCATATACACCACACACAACACAACACACACCACACACACCACAAACACATATACACACACACAGTGCCTCTAGAATAACATGAGGAGAAGAGTCCATGAAAAATGTCTCCCCTCTCTTCACCCATCACTCTCTCTAGAGAGCAGGAAATTAACCACAAAAGCAGATGGAGAGATATTGGAGCACATGATTTTTTTTCTAGTTTTCTCTCGGTTGTCAATTAGGTTTATATTGAAAGAGGGCATTTGTGACTTTTTAAAAAGAGTGGGCTATTTCGAGAAGGTAAAAACTCCAAAGCCTGCACCCCGACACCTGTAACTCGTCCTCTATCCAGGGTGAAGCCACACGGAGTGGAGGGTGGCCGTGCCTGTGTTGGCAGTGCCTACGTTAGCAATGCCCGCGTTTGTTTCTCTCACATGTGAGTTTGCAGGGCAAGTGTTAAAGAGAACAAGTCCTCAACACTTCACACCTTTGCCACAGTTCAAGATGAAATATCTTCTCAAGAAGAGTTATGGGTTTTAATGAGGTCAGAGCACACTGCTGGGCTTAAAGAGTCAGCTCACACATCAAGCAGCTGGGTGGGCAAAACCCAGAGGGACCTCCTTCAAAGTGTTCCCAGGCCTTGGGCTCGGAACCCAGAGGAACCTCCTTCAAAGTGTTCCCA
>NC_022012.1:90467640-90469996 GCF_000317375.1 Microtus ochrogaster
CTGTGTGTGTGCCACATGTGTACAGGGCTCATGGTGGCAAGAAGGTGTTGAATCCCCTGGAGTTGTGAGTAGCCTGTTGGGGTTTGGGGTTCTGGGGGGCACACTTGGGTCCTCTGAAAGAGCATTCCACTGAGCCATCTCTCTAGCCCATATACAATAATATTTTTTGTGTGGAAATCTCATATAGCTGAATAATTAAGAGAAGAAAATTAGGGCCATATTAATGGGAAGAAAGCATTTACCTCCCAAAGTTCCCATTTTTTTCAACAGATGTAAATGGGGCTCCTACTGAATCCAGACTGTATGCTCAGTGCTGAGAGATGAGTGACAAAGCCTACAAGGCTGACCCCTGCTTTCCTGGAAGTTCAGGACTGGTAGCGGGGAATGATTACCACTGTGGCCAAGGGGAGGAGGTATTTGAGGACATCTGCTAGCAGAAAACGTAGTTTTGTTTCGAGGGTTGAGACCTGAAAGACAGAGAAGGCAAGCCAAGAGTAGGCACTGGTGAGCCTTGGCCTTCAGGAGGCACAGGCAGCTCAGGAACCACCAAAATGACAGGGTAGAGACCACTGCTGAGCCGTACATGCGGCAGGGGAAGGGGACGGCAGCTTTAATGAAGTGGGGAAAAGCTGGTTTCAGTCCTTAGGCCGAGAGCCCTGAGCGAGGGAGCAGGTGAATCTGATTCAAGCTAGCTGTGCTCTGCCTGAGTTGTACAGAAATGAGGAGATGTGGAGTCTTTCAGTGCCCCCATTTCCAGCCGCCCACAAGGAAGAACAGGACCACAGGCTGAGTCCTCTTGAAGACTAAACAAGACAGTAAGGATTGGGAAGCGATGGTAGCAGGGTCAGGAGTTAAGATCACCCAGATCTTCAAAGTAAGTTTTAGGCTAATCTAAGGCAGCATGAAACCCTGTCTTCAAAACAGTTTCAGAGAAGATGTGGTGGCTCCATTGGTAAAGTGTCAGCCCGGCAAACCCAAGGACACCCAGCACTCCAGCACCCAGAACCCCAGCACCAGGGACGTGGAGACGGGAAGACCCTTGGAGCTTGCTGGCTTACCAGAACGTCCAACTGGTAAGCTTTAGGGTCAGTGAAAATTAAGGAAGATGAAGATCAGTGATGACCGAGGGTGTCACAATAACACACACAGCAAAAAGGACTGAGATCCACCAAGACCTTGATCTGGGAGGTGATGAAGGGAGGAGCTCAGAGTTGTCCAGGCTCATCTTGGATACAGAAGCCCCCGTCATTTATGTTTGCTGCAAAGACGGCCGTTCTAGAGCAGTGGTTCTCAACCTTCCTAATGCTGTGACCTTTAGAAGAAGTTCCTCATGTCATGGTGACCCCAACCATAACATTATTTCATTGCTTCTTCATAGCTGTGATTTTGCTACTGTTACAGATCAATGTGCAGGGTATCTGATGTGTGACCCCAAGTCGGGTCGCGGCCCACACGTTGAGAAAAGTTAAGCACACTGGCAGTCAGCCGCCTTTCTTGGCTCAGCAGCGTTCAGTGGACTCCGGCCGTCTTCATTTTTAGAATCTCTATTTCGTTCATTCTTTCACGCTTCCTGAGAACCTCCTAGAGTCCAGGCTGACCTCGAACTCTAAGTAGCTGAAGATGACCATGAACGCCTGATCCTTCTGCCTCGGCTTCCAGAGTGCTGGGATTCCTGGCGCTCACCACTGGGTCTCGTTCAGGTCTATCTCAAGGGTCCATACTTTGTATGTTCTGCAGATGTTCTCACGCTCAGTTACCTTCTCTCCCATCTTCTCTTCCCAGATCCTATCACCATAAGGGATCATAATAATATCCATTTGACAAGTATTCGTTGAGCTCCTGGTCTACCACTGGGGCTGGGAATAGACAGTAAGAAGAAGTTAGGTATAGTTTCAGGCTTATCTCTTTTCTTCTGGAATGTTTCCCTGGTGACTTCCTCCTGGGCCCTGGTGTACTGTGGCAGCCTGCATGTGCCACCTCCAACACGAGCTTACGGTGTGCTCTATTTGCTGTCCCCAAGGCACTCTGTCTCCCCAGGAAACAGAGATAGTGACTTTCTGTCATGCGAATTGAGACTGCCCCTGCCCGAGTGCAGCTCATGGTGTTCAGCTGTTTGAACTGGTAGGAGCTGTGTTGACTCTAATGAGACACTCTGGTCCTGTGGTGTTGGCTCTGGCTCTCCTGGTGAAGGGCTAATAGCTTAGACTAACGGAATTCTTTCATTTCATCTACTGAGCTAACTCAAATGCTCCGTAAAGCATTGGGGTGTGATTCCGCATACAGGTGGAAGAACAACTCTGTTAAAACAGCTTTGGGGTTTGTTCTCTCAGCTGTGACTGTGTAGTATTAGGAGCGG
>NC_022012.1:90470096-90474204 GCF_000317375.1 Microtus ochrogaster
CTTGCTGAGTTAGGACCCCAGCACTCGCCTGACTGTGCATGCCTGAACACCAGAACGTCTCTCTGAAGAGCAGAGACGGGCAGATCCTTCGAGCTTGCTGGCCAGTTAGGTGTAGCTAAAGTGAGGTTACCATTCCTTAAGAGAACCTGGTCTCAAGGCCCTAAATCAGAGAGCAACAGAGGAAAACCCCTGATTTCTGGCCTCCACATGCCTATGGAAAGGCACACCCCCACACACATGTGCACACCACAGACAATAAATATATAAATAAAATACAGGGGTGCTGTTGCTGCTGGTGGTGATGAAGAAGAAGCTGGCTCAGTTCTCATTGCAGTCAGCTGATGGGTGGAGCTTGTGGCCAGCGGCTAGTCACCCGGGGATCAAGATCCTAAGATAATTGGTAAGTTTTCTCCCTCCAGGTCCAGTGGTCATCCGGGAAGCATGGACAGCAGGTGAGTGGCTGAGGGGTAAGAGCTAAGACTATAAACCAGGTAGATGGAAAAAATGTGTTTCAGTTGGAGTTGGGAAAAGGCCAAAGTGCAGTGGCTTATGGAAAATTCGGCAAAGAGCCTCAGGGAGGCCCAAGTAGAGGAGACCTGGGCAGTGGGGAGAGGCAGAGGAAGACCTGCAGGCCTGTGTGTAAGGGGAGTTTTTCTGCTGAGGACCTCAGGGAAGCCATTGAAGGGCAATAAATGACAGAAAGGCACAATCCAATCTGTACTTGCCTCAGCGGGAAGTGCAATACACATCCTTATCCAGAATCTTCATGACTGCAGCAGGGATGTGTCTAAGGTTACTAGAATGACAGAATACCTTGCTTCCCCATGAAAAGAAAACAGATTTTAATATTGTTATTTTATGACTTACTTCAGGTAACTGGCACATAAAAGAAAGAATTACTATAATTCCTCAGACATAAAATAGGAGGGTGGACCCTTCTAGAAAGAATTCTTCTAAGAATGGGTTCAAAATCTAGGGTACATGTGTGCATGCACACACACACACACACACACACACACACACACACACACACCCTGGACATGAAAATAGAAATGGGGGCTTAGGAAAGGGAAGGAGAACAAGGGGGGGGGAAGGAAGGGCCAGCAGAAGGTGGAGGGGTGAACATGGGCAGAGTCCGTGATGTATTTATTTGATCAAACTGTCATCATGAGACCCATAATGACAACATGGGTTGACAACAAGCACATGTTTGTCACTTTGGAAAGCAAAATAAGAATGGCAAGCAAGATACTTTAATTACACAGCATGAGCTGTAAGGGTTGGCGAGATGGTTCACAGCCGGCACGGAGTTCAACCCTTTGGGACCTACATGCTGGAAGGAGAGAGCTGCTTCCCACACATTGTTCTCTGACCCCCCACATGTGTGCCTCCCACACAGAATTAATGAACTTAAACGTGATAAAAATTGTAAAAATATCAGAGACATGGCAACCTACCTGGATAGTTTAGAAAACCTTAGGAATTATCTTGTTCAGCTGCTCTCAAGCGTGGCCTCAGGAGCACGGATGCTCTTAGAAACAGTAAACCCACTAAGATTTGGGTTTGAGTTACTAATATAAACTGCACTGGAAAAGGAAAATCAAGAAAAATTGGGCTGGATGGATGGATCAGTGGTAAAGAGTGCTGGATGCTCTATTCTGAGGACCCAGGTTCAATTCCCAGCACCCACATCCACTCACAACTGGCTGTAACTCCAGTTCCAGGGGATCTGACACCTTCACACCAATGCACATTAAGATAAATTTTTTAAAAAAAAGAAAAAAAATTGAAAGCACCAGAATGGACAATCACTAGTTCCCTTTCCTTGTCTACCAGAGCCACGGTGTCAGGTCACATATTTCTTTCAAGAAATATTCCACCACATGCTCCTGAGGGTGAGAGAAAGGTAACAACATTTAGCATTGATATGCCACACTCAGAATCATTAACCAGCTAGAGAAGTTGGCCAAGACTATGGACCAGGTCACATGGTTGGTGGAGTTGGAGCTGGGGAGAGTTATGTCTGCTCACCTAACATCATGGTACCAACATGATGGGCCACCTGTCATGCAACAATTCCTCAATGTGATGGAGTAAGATTTATGGACTGCAGTTCTTGGGACTCAAAAATGGTGCCCTATAATATCTGCCCTTTGAATGTTGGGTATTTTTAACTGAGAAGATGAGCAGGATCATAGACTGTGACCTTTCCCCATCCTCTCTCCAAGCCTCTAAGTCCTTCAGAAAAGAATCATAGAAACCAGAGTTCTCCCCAAGGCTAGTTAATGGGATTGGAACTCTCCCCTAAAGCAAGCCATAAAGTCAGGGAAGAAAATCATTCCAGAAGGGTTCTGCCCCATCCCTGGGGGAAGGAATGCTACACAGAAGAAGCCAAGAGGAATCTGAGCAGACAGGCCTTGCTGGGTTCCCCTTGGAATTGTCAATCACAGATCTACACAGCTGTCCATTCTTCCTCAAATCTAACCACAAATGCATCCAATGCTGGGCAAAGAGTCTTCTTGTCTGGAAGCTTTTGTGTCCCACTAACGTTGATTCAATAATTCAAGATAGGAGTCTATACTTTGTTACAGGAGCGATGGTTGTGACCTTCACCATGGGTGTAGGATGACATCACACCTTTCACTCGTCAGTGACCAAGCAGCTGTGAATCTTCCCTAGCTCTTGTAACAGTTGCACAATCATCCAACATAGGTGCTCTTGACCATTCAGATCTCTTAGTGGGCAACCATCCTATTTTACTTGGAGATGTCACAGGTTTGATGCTGAATGATTGGTCAGGGTGTTCCCTCAGTTCCTAGGCAAATCAGGATAGTTGATCACTATAACTGTCCCCAGAACTGTGGAGCCTTCAGCATCCAGATAATAGAAAATGAAATAGAACAGAAAGCACACCTATCTCCTAAAATCTTCAACCCAAAACCAAACTCATCTCATCTCCTTACATTTCATAATGGGAAGTAGCTGCATGGATGAAGGGGGCTGGTACCCAGAAGACAAGTTGGGCAGCTGGGGTCTTGGAAGGGGAGAATATAACTGTTGAGTAGACTCTTTGATATACATTTTTTTCTTAGATTGATTTATTTTATACTGTGAGTGTTTGCCTGCATGTAAGTATGTGCACCACATGTGTGCAGTGCCTGCAAAGACCGGAAGAGGGCATCCAATTCCAGGGAGCTGAAGTTACAGATGGTTGTGAGCTGCTATGTGGAAGCTGGAAATCAAACCCTGCAAGAGCTGCAAAGGTTCTTAACCCCTGAGCCCTAACTCTTAGTTATCTTTACCAAAAAAGAAATGACATTCATTCCATAACTCTGCTGCAAAGAAGAGAAAGAAGGCATCACAGAGCCTATTTATACTTGAGATTATACCATGAAAAAGCTCTGCCCATCAAATAGTAGTGCTGATGTATCACCAGCTTAATTCTGAGGCAGAGGTCTTGCTTTAAAACACTCACTAAAGACTGGCATGGTGGCACAGGCCTTTAATCCTAGCACTCTGGAGGCAGAGGCAGGCAGATCTCTGAGTTTGAGGCCTACTGTGCTATCCCCTCAACCCACAAAGTACACTACTTTTCAAAATAGTTACTCCTTAGGAATATTGGATAAAACTCTTTACTCTTCCTACTGTAAAAAAAAAAAATTTAAAAAGCAAAGCCAAAATATCCTCCTCATTTGATGTGTGTATGTATCTTTGTATCTCTGAGTGTGTATTTCAAGTATTTCACTGGGAGTTTCTTTCACATCTTACATATGAAAAAGGAAAAGTCAGTTTCAAAGCTCCAAGTTCTTATTCACAGAATGAGATTAGAATATTGTGTGTGGTGTCTTTAGTTGAAATAGAAGCATCTGCTGTGTACTGAAGCAATGGCACTCGGAAAGAAGAACAGCTTACAGGTGGGATAACTCAGGCTTGAAGAACTTTCCAAAGAGGAGGGGAGTTTCTTTGTGTATTTTTAATCTCTTATTTTTATATTTCAAAAATAGAATTGAACAAGAGGCTGTCTAGAAAGTAGAAAAAGAAAGAGGGGAAGGAGCCGGGCGGTGGTGGCGCATGCCTTTAATCCCAGCACTCGGGAGGCAGAGGCAGG
>NC_022012.1:90474416-90475447 GCF_000317375.1 Microtus ochrogaster
GGAGGGATGGAGGAGGAAGGAAGGAAGGAAGGAAGGAAGGAAGGAAGGAAGGAAGGAAGGAAGGAAGGAAGGAAGGAAGGGGAAAGATACAACAGCTATTATCACTGAGGTGTGTTTTCTTCAGTTCCAAAACCTTTCCTTCAAAGGCAACAACAGAAACTGTTTAACCTTTTCGTGGCTCTGAGAAGTGGACCGAACTTGCAGACTTAAAGAGCAATTGGTATTCATTTATTTTGTTTTCCAAAATCCACAAAAGAGCAGTCCCTTTGATATTCTACTAAAACCACAGGTAAAAGAGGAAAGTTAGCCAGTCCCGGGCAGGCTCGGTAGACCTTGTCAGCATTTAAAAGCCCCAGGCAACCCCAGGCAGCCCCAGGCTTCTAAAATGGAGATGGCCCCCCTCCAGTCCTGAGTCTGGCTTCCTCTCCAGTCCTCACCGAACTTCACCACCCCATCAATTCCCATATCCACTTCACTCTCCCTTCTCCTTGGGTTTGGCCTCACAGACTTAGCCCTTTGTCTCCATGAGAAAGGAAAACTGGTTCAATCCCAAAGCCTCCCTGGGTCCCTGGGTCCCTGGGTCCCTGAGCTGTTTGTAGCCACAGGCCTGCCGAGTGCCTTTCCTGAATCCAGGTGTCCCCGCAACTCCAGGGTTTGTAACTTGAGAGTTAAGGTCTAGGTGGCCCTGGGGAATCCTGTGGACTGCTGTCTCTTCATGCCGAAATGAGCACAGACAGGCAGCAAACTGGGTGCCTTCAGCTTCAGTAACGGTCTCATGAAAATGGTCATGGGGGAGGGAGAAAATGAAATTAGGTCCTCAGGTTTTAAAAGGGGGTTCAAAACCTCCTTGCCTGCCTTCAGGAGTTGAAGAATAAAGTTGAAGGAGTTGAGAATAAAATTCAGCATCTTTCACAAATAAGAAAGTTGAAGTTTGGGCCATCACGGTGGTTCAATAGATAAAGGTGTTTGCCACCAAGCCTGGTACCTGAGTCCTGCAGTCACGTTTCACATGGTGGGAGGAAGAACTGACA
>NC_022012.1:90476727-90484993 GCF_000317375.1 Microtus ochrogaster
AGAGTCAGACAGATTTTCCTAGAAGTCTCAGGCTTCTTGACAAACAGAGGATGGCCACAGGGAAGGAATCTTCTGGGGAGCTAAAGAAAGAAGAGAGTAAATCAACCTTGAGAATGGAAAAGGAGGGGGGACATTAAGAAGGAGTCTCCATTTTCTAACAACATAGCTGGATAGACGTAGTATTTCCCGCACAGATGGGAAACTCTGCACACCAAATCTGAGGGATGACCATGAATGTGACTTGGGTGTATTGGTTTGAGGCCACTCTGAGACTTTCGTCCAGACCCATGAGCTCAATGATGCATCAGATTCTCAAACCCCTTTGACAATCATATAGATTAAATGATGCTATTTTAAACCTTTCAAAGTAAGCCTAGTCCGTTAGCATGTGATCTCTTCCTTTGCAGAGAAAACCAAGCTGTAATAATAATCAGCAAGTATTGTGGGAATCAGGCCACTTTTGGTGACTATATCCATCAGTTCATTCAGATGCACATCTGAATATCATGTATTGGATAGGTAGATATTATAATTTTGTCATAACAAATATATAATTGACCTGAAGATAGTCAGACACTTAAGTAATCATGTGGGTGAGGTGTGTGTGTGTGTGTGTCTGTGTATGTGCATAGTATCTGTACATGTGTGTGTATATGTGTATATATATATATCTGCTAGTGTGTCTGTGTGTATGTGCATTGGGTGTGGGTGTTGTGTCTGTGTATGTTTGTGTACTAAAATATTCACGCAGGAAACATCCTGAAACATGATAAATTTAAACATTAATATCTGAATATTGATGTGGGTGTATATAAGCCTCCACTCAACTATTAACATGTTTTATTTATTAGGAACAGAGTTTCAAATGTGTGGGCTTTCATCATACCCTTTAACTCAGAGGTCAGTGTCAGCGACTTAATGACGGTTGCTCACAACGGCCTTCCTCGAGCCGTGTATCAGAGCAGTCCCACCCAGGAGGCCCTTGTTCACCCATTCATCATCCTCATATTCGCTAACAAACCCCAAGTGGTTTTCATGGGCAATGGGTTGACGGATCCTCCCTGACACATTGCACACAGGGAACATGCTTGCCTCGGTCTTGCAGTCCTCAGGCAAGGGGGGGGGGGGGAATCCAGGCATCGGCATCCATGCCTGCCAAGCATGCAGGTACCCTTCCCCGTAACCAGCGGCGATGTGTTGGCGAATTCTGATTCTGGGCCACATAAGGTGGACTGAACATTGACACTGGATGAAAGTTTACAAGCTTGTGAATGTCCTTACCACTCTTGACGCCTCTAGATGAATTCATCTGTGTTCTTACCACGGCGCTGGTGGGGCGAGTGAGGACGCGGGCAGGAAGGAGCCACACCAGCGAGGCTTCTCAGGATGCCAGGGGTGCTGAGACTCGAAAGTGTGCAGTGTGGCTAGGGTATTTCATTCAACTAGCAAAGCCCAGTGAAAAAGGGGAAGCGGCGTCTACACAGGGCAACTATTATTTTGGCAGGATGGCTTAGAATATGTTTTAATTTGATATTTGTTTGTTACCTATTTTCGTTTTATTTTTGTTTGGAGACAGAGCCACACTCTAGCCCCAGATACCCTGGAACTCACTAGGTAGAGATGCCAGGCTAGTCTCGAATGAACAACAGCCTCTTGTCTCAACCTCTCAACCTCCCCCGCGCTGGGACTAACAGTGACTGATCATTTCTGTATATACGATCTTCAGGCTCCAGGTGCTGGAACAACCACGCCATTGCTGTATTCATTTGGAGAGACCCAGGTTGTCGTAGGGAAAAGAATGTCCCCATTACACAACCATTCTTGTGTGTAGCTGCTTTCCCGAGATGTCTCTGAGCAGGGAGGTGTTTGGTGTGAGGCTCGCTGATTCAGAATGAAGATGCCACACAGGTGTGAGGTGCCAGGTGAGGCAGAGCTACAAAAATGAGCGAGCTTGTCAAGCAAAGCTGGCTGATTGATTTCCACAGAAAAGGCCACGAACCATTTCCTAGGGGGAAGTCAGGAGGGAGGGACTCCCAGGAAAGAGACACCAAGAGACGATTTGAAAGTCTTACTATGACTTACCAAGAAAGATCTCTTACTTTGTTAATTTTTTAGTTTTGTATTAGTAGAAGGGGAAGGAGAGAGTGCACACCACTGGAGTGGTTTTTTTTCACGCCTGTGTGGGGTTCAGGCTTACCTGGCCAGTGGTTTTACCCACTGAGCCATCTCACCAGACAACTCTGTTCCTTCTTATGGGGAATTCGGGACGTTTGATTTTATTGAAGACTCTGGACATCAAAATTCCTGTCTGTCTGGGGTTTTACTATTAGAGAAGGAATAAAGGAAATGGGGTCATTTGCACTCTGCACCCCAGATGCTCATGCGTCAAGTGTGGCACCGGGAACGTCTCAGCTGCCATGAGGAATAGCATTTGTTAACAGCGGCTGGTAATCATGGCCATAGAGGGTGGACGCACCCCACCTGGTCTAAAGGTAACTTTTCCTCTTTTCCCCACCAGAATGTAAGTGACCAGGACAGACAAGAATCTTACACCACCCTCTTTTCTCTCATTTATAACAATGGCATCTTGTTCACCACCCTTAGCACGCTAACAGCTTGGAGCTATGTGAGGAGAAACACTGAGTGTCGTGGTTTAGATTTGGACTTTGGAACCAGGTTGGTCAGGTGTGACGTGTTCCTCCTGTGCCATGATCATGCCACTCAAACATTCCAGAAACTTTGAAACCCATCTGATTTCTGTTTCTTGTGTCTGACTTGTCCAGTAAGGTTGTTTTCTATAGAAGCCGCCCCCTTTTCTCAACTCACTGAACTTAGTCTCGGTAGTAGACATATTGAACTATTCCCTGGTCTTGGCTCCCTGACGTTCAATCTTTGAAGTAGCTCATGTCTAGGATTGCCTGCTCTCCACAGGCCCTGACACAGCAGCAAAGAGAGCCAAGAAAAATCATGTGAAGGCTAGATATCATCGCTTCCTTTTTCAACAGTCAAAATGGTACCAGTGCGCTAAGGACGTAGCTCGGCTGGGAGAGAGAGAGCTTGCCTAGCGTTGAGCAAGGTTCCATTCAATCCACAGCACCACACAAACCAGTGTGCTGATAACTGATGCCTGCAATCCCAGCACCCAAGGCAGGAGACTCAGAAGCCCAACATTGGCCTCAACTGCATAGATAATTTGAGTCTGACCTGGACGACTTGAGATCCAGTTTCAAGAAAAAAAAAAGTGCCAAGGGAAGCTGGGGCTGAGTATCACTCAGCAGTAGAGCCCATGTTTAGGGTGTCCACGGCTGTGTTTGACCTCCAGCACAATAAGACAATGAACCAGAGGCCTCTTTTATTTTTATTTATTTATTGATGTATTGGTTTGGTTTTTTTGAGACAGAATTTCTCCATGTAGCCCTGGTTGTCCTGGAACTCACTCTATAGACCAGGCTAGCCTCAAACTCAGAGCTCCACCTAAAGCCTTGCACCACCTCCACCCACTGAAATCTCCATTTCTATTAACATGAAAAGCTGCCTTAAATAAGCAGCTTTTTCTTTTTCTTACATCTTAAAACCTTTGATTTATTCTTTGACAATTTCATACATGTATGCGTTGATCCAACCCCCACCTCCCCTGCATGCACCTTAACACCCCCTCCCACCTCCTGACCGCTCCCTTCGCACATGTGTGACTCTTAGTCCAATTAGTGCTTCCTGCTGGAGCGTTGTCCAATCTTGTTGACTTTAGCTTATGCAGGTAACTGTAGTTACCATGAGCTAATGAGTACAATGGCTCACCCTGTCCAGAAGACAGCATTTCACGGCGTTCAATCCAAGCCTTCTTTCCTCCCCTCTTCCGCAACGTTCCCTGAGCCAGGGTGTGTGTGTGTGTGTGTGTGTGTGTGTGTGTGTGTGTGTGTGTGTGTGTGTGTGGAGATCAAAGCTCCATTTACAGCTGAGCGTTCGGCAGTCACTTAATTCTCTGTACGCTGCCCAATAAGCATGTTCTCTTACTGTGACGTCTTAATAAACCAGTTGTTGGCATCTCCAATGAAATTTAAAGTGAGTTCAGTCAGAGAGAAAGCCTGGAGATATAAACACATGTCGGGATAGATTTCAACCTTTCTTAGCTGGCTCGCTGCTCCAACTTCTGTAGCTTTTATTATCACATCCTTAAATATCGAGCCTAGGCCTTTCTGGGATAAATAATCCCAATGTTAGAATTTTACCACAAGGTTCTTTTGTTTGTGATTTGGGTCTTCAGGGCATCATTCATTTCTCTTCCACTACACTGCACAGATATTTTCTAATTAATATTTTTACGTTCCAAGTCATTATTTTATTCACGATATTGGGCTGATATGTCTCTAGAATCGCCAAGATCCCATGTTGACACAACTGATCAACAGAAAGCCACCACTTGGCTTTAGTAGGCCCTGTGCTGAGACAACCACACACCAGAGATGCCAACCGGCCATATTACTGTTTTGGGGTTTTTTTTTGTTTTTTTTTTTTTTGAGCCAAAGAGGAAATTTTCACACATTTTTTTGCTTCTCATCCACCACCTTTCCTGCCAAAACAGTATGCTGCCAAATCATGATAAGAAGAATGGTAGAAATAAGAGCCATCCAAGGGGCTGGGGAAATGGTTCAGTCAGTGAGAAAACTTGCTAGGCGATTGTGAGGACCTGAGTTCAGATCCCAAGAACTCATGTAAAGAGTCGTGCCTGAGACCCCAGCACTGTGGGAGGGCCAGAGAGAAGAGGGTCGCTGGGGCTTACTGACCCCAAGAGCAGCTTCGGGGACACAGAGTGGTAGAGGGTCCTCAAGCATCCTCTTCTGGCCTCTGGATTCATACATGTGCATACACCATAGCATGCACCAAGTCTGTTTAAAAGACATTGTTCTTTCTGGGGAGGACACACCCATACACACACACACACATACACACATCTCAAACACATACCTACATACCTGGTGGAAAGAAGGCATGAAGAAAGTACTAACTTTGTCTTAAGAGTTCTAACCCCCTAAAATAGAATAAAAAATGCTGTAACATGATAAAGATTCAGTAAAAATACATATAAATAGTTTTATTGTGGGCTCTTACTCTCCTGGACCAGCATCTATCTAGTATGACATTAAATTGACACATTCTGAGATACTGAGGCAAAGGAAAGATTACTAAAGAGAACGGGTAAAAACAGTGCAGACACTAAGTCCTTGGCAAACCCCCATAGGGCGCCTCAATGTCAGAAGAGGAGTTAGGATCTTTATGATAAATGTCAAGGGTTTGCTGTTACACAAGGGTCAGGTAAATTCTGGGTGGAAACTGGGCCATGACACTAGAGATGAGTAGTCAGGAACGGGGGGACTGTACAGGAAACAGGGTGCTAGCAGGTAGATCATCCAGGCCATTTCACCCCATGTGACACAGAATCCAATCAGATAGGAGGTTTTTATCATCTGTCTGAAAGAACAGGCATGATCTCAGGAGCACCTCATTTCTATGAATGTGTGTGCGTGCGGGGGTACTTGTGCGTGCAGGGGTACTTGTGCATGCAGGGGTACTGGCTATGTAGGTACATGAATCCTGTCTCCACTTTGCTCAGTGCTGGGATGACAATGATATACCACCACACTCAGCACTTTTTGTTTGTTGTGAGACAGGGTTTCTCGATGTAGCTCTGGCTGTCCTGGAACTCACTCTGTAGACCAGGCTGGCCTCAAACTCATGGAGATCCACCTGCCTCTGCCCCTCAAGTGCTGGGACTAAAGGTGTGCACCACCACTGCCTGGTCAAAAC
The DNA here is from genome assembly GCF_000317375.1 of Microtus ochrogaster. NCBI lineage: Eukaryota > Metazoa > Chordata > Mammalia > Rodentia > Cricetidae > Microtus > Microtus ochrogaster. The sequence continues at coordinate 90,482,533 of NC_022012.1, forward strand.
TCAACTTTTTTTTTTTAACTCAACAGTTTTTAAATGTGGTTTCTGGGGATCAAACTCAGATGAGCATCTCCCCAGCACCTCCTTTCTAGGATTCTAAATGGCTTTTACTACCATGAGTCTCTGAGTCTCTAGCAGCAAGCCAGATTTCCTTTACCTGAGCAGATCAAAGACAGAATCCACCCAGCCTTGTCTTGTCCACACCCGACCCCCAATCCACAGCACTCCAACTCCAAAATTTTCCTTAATCAAACTTGTTCTCATTCTGCTGCCTCAGTGTTGCTTTGGCAACTCCGTGTGCTCTCTGTGCCTTGGCAACCCCACGTGCTCTCTGCCCTTTGCTCCCTAGAAAGTGACTGTCACGGTCTTTGTGCTACCGAGTGCTGTGTCGCAGCATCTTCATCTCTGAGAGATCAGAGGAAAGGCATGAGAAAGTAGTAACACGTGTAAAAGCTTACTTTCTCTGCCTGTCTCTGTGCTGCAAGATTGGACCATCACAGACTCCAGCCAGAGAAGGAGGGAGAGGAGGGAAAATGTGTGCTCGGAAGTCAGAAGACATGGGTTCAATTTGTTCTTTGTCCTTCCTTGTGTCACTTTGGGGAAAAGACATCATCTCTCTAGTCTGGGATATTCTCGACAGGAAGACAATGGTAAACATTGCTGATCTCATAGGGAAGGTCTTAGGATTTCCGGAGACCATACTTTCCCCAGAAGAGCTTGTCTTTATGGGGAAGATAGGGAACCTCATTCATTCAGCATGGTTACTAGTACATGAGAGGTCATAATGGCCATTGGATGTACTTCGAGTTGGCAAAGATCGAGAAAATAAGGTGTTAATCTAAGGCAGGGGTTGCCAAGCAGGGGTCCTCGGCTGATTGTTGGTCTATCTGGCCTGCAGATGTTTTAAAGTTTAATTATTCTTCTCCTCAAAATTATGACATTTGGGAACTAGAGAGATGGCTCAGCAGTTAAGAACCTTCGCTACTCTTAACAAAGTTTGGCTCCCAGCACTCCCGTTGAATGGCTTGCAACCAGCTATAAACTGGATCTAGGGAGTTGTCTGACCTCCACAGCCATTGACACACGCGTGGCACACACACACTAAAATCTGAAAAGATGGGAAGTTTGCACTGACGGTATATGGATATTAGTGGTAGAGTGTTCACCTAGCATGTATAAGGCCCATGTCTGATAGCCAGCAAGACACCAGACCAACAGCTCAAGGAAATTTTTCATTAAAAAAACAACCTGAGTTTGATCTCCAGAAACAATGTTTTTAAAATACCGAGTTTTGGTCAGGTGGTACTGTCACATGCTTTTAATCCCAGCACTCGGGAGGCAGAGGCAAGTGGATCTCTGTGAGTTTGAGGCCAGCCTGGTCTACAGAGCAAGTCCCTAGGCAGGCAGAGACCCTGTCTGAAAAAAACATATATATATAAATAAGATTCCAAATTCTTGGAAATCCTTTTTAAGCTTGGCAGCTGAGGTCCTTGTTTCCAGATGAAACCGCCTGACAGAGCTTAGGGCGGCTAGCCCGGCAGATATGCTCTCTCTCCTGCGGTCCCCGAGGGTCCCCTATCTTGTCCTGTCTCTTGACTCATTTGATTTTGGAAGCATCACACTAGATGAACTCTGGGCTCTGGGTTGTTCTGGCTGGGGACCAGCCCTTCTGAGGGCACAGATTCTGATAAGGCCACAAGGACTTACAGGGGGGCGTCTGCAGTCCTCCAGGCCCTGAGGCCTCAGGCGACATTCCTTTCCTCCTTCGCTTGCCACACAACGGCAGTTTCGCAATACGGAAACTAAGCCACGCTGGATAGCTGTTCCTGGCATATGCTGTGCTGAAGCGTTATTGCTTCCAGAAAACATCAAGTTTCAAAAAACCCACCGCCCCGGTTTTCCTCCCAGAAACATCTCAAAAAGTCACTTCTAGAGTGAAGGAAGGTGGCGCATGGACAAGTGAGGGTGGCCAACCTCAAGAGAAGCATGGGCTCTTTCCTCTATCCTGTCTCTGTAACACGTTCATTCCGTGAGCTTCCAAAAGTGACAAGACCTCAGAACACCTCTCCAGGAAGAGAAGGTCTGGAACAGGGCTCTGGGGATCTGGATGGGCCTCGGTGGCTGCTTCCATGGCATCCGAGCCTTCCTCTGGCCAGCAGTCCGAGCAAAGAGTTCCAGCTCATCAGGACATTTGTCCTGTGTGTCGTACACAGATGCGTGGGGGTGGGCACATGTGGGAACCCCGAATTCTTCATCTCAAACTCTTCATCTCAGCTTCCTGACAGGCCCCTGAATTCCTCAGGGAAAACCAGAATTCCTCTACTGGACACCCACACCAAGTGAAGAGAAGCAAAGTATGAAAGAGAGACAGAGAGAGAGAGAGAGAGAGACAGACAGAGAGAGAGAGAGAGAGAGAGAGAGAGAGAGAGAGAGAGAGAGAGAGAACAGATGTGGATATAGGAGA
>NC_022012.1:90485093-90489766 GCF_000317375.1 Microtus ochrogaster
AGAGAGAACAGATGTGGATATAGGAGAGAAGCAGTAGGGTGTACTATGCTGTGGTAGTTAAATCGTTATCTTCTTTGAATTCCTTTAAAATAAATATAAAAAGACAAGTAATTTTCTCACCTAATTTGCTTCTGGAACTGATAATTAAGTGTCGCCGGCTGCATCACCAGAATGAGTTTGTGATACTTGCTGCAGTGGCTTTGCATATTTAAGGAGGAAAATGTTCTTTGTAGCATGGTAAAAATACCATTTTATGAAACTCTCCCTCAGGCGGTCCTGGAGCCTCCATTCCCTGTTTAGGGATCTGCAAGACTCGGAGATAAGACAAAATCAACTTGACACCTAACCGCTTCTGTCCACCTACCTCTGGAGAAACAGCCCTGGACCCAGGGGTGTTACAGAAATTCCAGTTCTTTCAAGACAGACTTGCTCCCTGGGCATCTGTGTATATCTCAATTATTCTATGTTCCCAAGCCCTTGGAGCTCAAAATTTAGTAGAGAGAGAAGACAGCACTATAGTGAGGTGTCCTGACGCAGCCTGTGTGGGAGCCCAGAGCCATTTGCACAGACTTCAGTGTGTCACCCAAGGCTCAGAGCCATCTCCTCCTCTCCATGGAGAAACTAACTGGTGGAGAAGCTCTGAGGCTGCACAGAAAGGAATTAGGGCAGTCTAGGGAGAGTCAGACAGCCATAGCTGTAGCTACACAGTCACCATCATCACCAGCATCTAATTCTGTGAGCCCACAGAGGAGTCATGTCAGAATAACACAGGGGAATCTTAAAATATGTAATTGCGGGTTCCACGCCAACCGCGCTGGGACTCTCAGGTGTGTCTTGGTGGGCTCTCTGAAGGTCCCTATGAGAATAAATGTTCGGACAAGCCCAGGAAGCGTGGATCTGGGCTCTCTTTCACAGGCTGGAGGGAATCAAGGCAGGGACAGTGATAGCTCCTGGAGGGCTCAAGCTGCTCCTACGAGAATCATTTCGTTTAGGTTGACGAACGCTGTATTCATAATGGTGATTGGATGTAAGTGGTCTGTCTCCCAGCATCAAGATTCCTTTGTGTTTTGTTTTGCATTGGGTTTTTGGTTGTTTGGTTGTTTGGTTGGTGATTTTGTTTGCTTGTTTGTTTTCGAGATAGAAGGGCCTCCAGTTTAATACTAGTCAGGGATGACCTTGAACCTACTGACTTCCCTGCCTCTATACTTCATAGCCTGGGAATACAGGCACAAACCACTACATCCACTTCATGCTGGGGAGTGAACATGCTTTGTGTGTGGTGGGCAAATGGCCTATCAAGGGTCACAGCCAGTCCCAGAAATGCTTATCTTTAAGTCAGTTTTACAGCCAATCTCGGCCATTGCGTTTCACAGTGATTCCCCTCTGGAGTGGGAGTTTGATTGCCAAACAATATCTAGAGTTACCTTTCTATTAAAGCGCCGGAGGAAAGGAGCTGATTGCAAAAGGCATCTGGTACTTAGAGACAAGAGTTGCCGTTACCATTCCAGGATCCACAACTCCCCCAAATAATTATCTCACATCAGGTGGCACCAGAACCTAGCTTGAGGAACCTGGCTGCAGAAGGGCCTGTCAGATCAAGCTCCCCTCCCCCACGAAGGTCCTCAGGCCTCTCTGTGTGGCTGCATCCTTATCTGCACCCCTTCAAATCCCAAAGATTATCATTAGCAATTTTCTCTCTTGGCTTGTCAGGCAGGCGCCCTTCAGGGCAGGAGACAATCGTCAGCAGAGATCAGTTCCCTCTGTTTGGCTAGAGAAGCATGCATCACAGGCTCTCTTGGAGAGCGACAATGGAGAGCCACAGTGGTTCAGTAGTTTGGCGGTTGCTAAGACCCACTCCGGAATCCTACAGGATATAGCTTGAGTGCTCAATAAAATTATTAAGATGAGAAAATAGGATGTTAATCCGCACTGCTCTTCTGAGCTTGGAATATAATAAACAGAAATCAATGGGGGAAACTACTACAGGGGCGTTGTGAGAACTCCCAACAAAAAGAGGTCTAAACTAAATTGTTGGACAATCTCCTGATGTGTGTTGCTAGCTCGCCTGTTGCTATTGTTGCTACTCAAGGGTTGTGCCACTCTTAGGAAACACATGTTCTATGCTCAGCTCCAGGAAAACTTCCGTTTTTAAAATATAAAAAGAATATGTGAGGACTGGTAAGATGGCAGTGGGTAAGACACTTGCTGCTCAAGGGTGAGGATATGAGTTCAAATCCCTAACGGTCATGTAAGGAGTCACACATGTAAAGAGCCAGCCTATGTACCTGGAACCTTGGCACTGTAGGGAACAGACACAGGAGGATGACTGTGACTTGCTGACTGCCTCTTTAGCTCTGGGTTCAAAGAGACCCTGCCTCAAGGGAATGAACCAAAAAGGGATGGAGCAGAACACTCAGTGTTCTCCTTTGGTTTCCATTACACACATGTATTTACTCTGACACACATGTACATATAACACACACACACACACAAATGAAATAAAATTTAAATGTAAAGAGGACGTCTGAGAACGGGGAGTCCTGTCATTAGTGCTAATGTAATTACCATGGTGGAGATCTGGGTCCCTGTCTGGAAGGCTGACCACTTAGTTCCCGCCCATGTGCTTGCTTTTCTGGAACCCTCATCTTCACCAAACGGTCCAGCATTGCTCTTTGCAGCTAGGAAGAAGGTTGATAGTGACTCTGAATTAACCAGGAGACGAAAGAATCGTGTGGATTCACCCTCAAATAAAATGTGTGGGATGGATCCCTCTGCTCTTCTGATGGACCCTTAGGGAGAATAAATAACAGGCCTCCCTGGCTGTATTTTCATCAATCAGATTTCTGGCTTCCTTTGAGCATGCTCAGAGAGACCATGCCACCTCAGTGCTGGGCAAAGCTGTGACGTGGGAACCTCTGCCAAGTCTGGAAGCCAGTGCACATGCTATCAAGGTCGCCGGTCCCCTCAGAGACACTCCCTTCTCCCAGGAGAGAGTCTCAGGAACAGATGCCATGAATTGCACCTCTCATCCTTCCCAGTTTGGGAAAACCTTGGAAGCTTCCGGAAGTTCTTCTCCACTGCTTCTTGCCTTTTTCTAGCCATCTACACACCCAGTGTTCTTTTGTTGCTACTGTTGTTTGTTTTATCTGTTTGTTTTGAGGCAGGATCTCATGTAGCCCAGGCTAGCCTCAAACTGTCAGTGTAGCTGAGGATGGCATTAGATTTCAGATGCTCCAGCCTCCACCTCCCAAGGGCTGAGCTTGCAGGTGTGCACCAGTGTGCCAGTTTATACAGTGCTGGGGATCAACCTAGGACTTTGTCCATTCACACAAGCTGCTGCCGGAGCCCCCTCCACCCACTCACTGTTTAGCAATCCTAGCATCCAGTATAGTCCTGATCTGTATGCTTAGTTATCAATACTTGGCACATTTCCTTGCACATAATAGGTTCTCAGTAAATTTTGTCAGTGGAAATAAAAGCATGAAATAATGGTTGAGATAAAAGGGAAAATATAAGAAGTTGGGGGAGGGGCTGGAGAGATGACTCAGCAGTTAAGAGCACTGGTAGCTCTTCTAGAGTACCTGGTTCAATTCCCAACACCCACATGGCAGCTCACAACTGTCTGTAACTTCAGTTGGGGGCGGGGAGGGGGATCTGACACCTTCACACCAATGCACATAAAATAATTTTAAATAAATTATTTTTTTAAAAAAAGAAATTGTGGAAGCCAAGTTCACTGTAATCATTTTTTGTTGATCTTGGTAACATCAGCCCTGCTACTTGGGCTGCCGCACCCTTAAAAAAGGAGTGACACATGCGTGTGTGTGTGTGTGTGTGTGTGTGTGTGTTTCAAGAAAAGAGGATGCCACCCTCTTTAGCTTGCTGCTCAGTCACCCTCCCACCAGGTGCGGGGAGCCTGCAATTCACGGCCGATCCTGGCTTTGCATGTGCAGTCGGCTCCGTTTGCTGGGTCAGAGCCTCGGCTGCCCACAGATCCCTGTCCCGTGCTCCACAGCTTATTCACTCTGACAACAATATGGTGAGGTTTCCCTCCCTCTGGCCCAGGGCCACCGTCGTCACCAGAGCATGCTCAGCGTTGGAGTAGACGGCACAGCACGAGAAGGTCAGGGTGATTCCTACTACTGGAGAAATGCTCTTCCACACAGAGCTGGGAGTTGGCTCAGGGGCAGGAGTGCTGTCCTGCAAGTGTGGGGACCTGAGTTTGAATCCTCAGCACCCACAGAAAAAGCATGCAGGCAGGCCAGAGAGATGGATTGCCAGCAGGTAAAGGACTGGCTGTATACCCCGACGCCTGAGTTTGATCCCCGGAACCCACGTACAGATGGACGGAGAGAAGCAACTCCATAAAGCTGTCCTCTGACTCCATACACAAGGCCATAGCGCGCATGCACGCAAAGAATATTTTTTTTAAATTGAGAAACCTTGCATGGCTGTGCATGCCTGCAGCGTCATAGCTGCAGTGAAGAGAAGCGTGTGTGCTTACAGCGTCAGCTGCAGCAAAGAGACGTGTGCGTGCTTGCAGCATCAGAGCTGCTACGAAGAGATAGGCAGTTCTTAAGAGCTCTCTGGACAACAAGGCCACCAAAGGGCAACAAGCTTCCAATTCAGAGAGAGAGACCTGATCTTAAGACAATAAAACACGGGCTGATGGG
>NC_022012.1:90490095-90537421 GCF_000317375.1 Microtus ochrogaster
AAAAAAAAAAAAAAAAAAGACAATAAAACAGAGCCAGGCGGTGGTGAAGCAGCACGTACGCCTTTAATCCCAGCACTCTGGAGGCAGAAACAGGCAGATGTCTGTGAGTTCTAAGCCAGCCTGGTCTACAAAGGGAGATCCAGGACAACCAGGCTACAAAACACAGTGAAACCTTGTCTCGAAAAAAAAAAAAGTGATAGAGAGTGATTGAGGAAAAAAGGCACCCTACCTTGACTATGGTCTCCAAACTCACATTCACATGTATGCATACATAATAAATACATCCATGTGAACACATACATATACACACACAAAACACTCAGCTGAAGCCCTTTCCATGACTAAAGAGTTGTAATTCTTGGATAAACAATTTTCTTTTCCTCAGCTTGATAAATAAGTATAGTAATTTTTAAGTCTGAAATCGGATAATTTGATACAGTTCATTGTTTTCTATTCACCATCACCAACATCTAGCTTGTCCCCCCTCTACCGTTTTAAGTAGCACCTTGGGAAATGTGGGTGGCTTGGGAAGAAAACAAAATATGCTGGCTCCTCTTTCCTTCTTCTGGTAAATTAGTTTTAAGGCACATTTATTTTTATTTTACATATGTGTTTTGTATGCATACAAGGATGTATGCCACGTGTGTTCATCCTGTGGATGACAAAAAAAGACATGGATCCCTTGGAACTAATAGATGGTTATGAGCCTCTGTGTGAGCTCTGGGAACTAAATTCGGTTCCCCGCGAGAGCAGTCAGGGTTCTTGATCATTGAGCATCTCTCTGGGCCCCTGCAAAGTTCTTCTTTATTAACTTATACTATTTCTCCAGAATCATGGGTTTCAAGATGTTGTTTATGTACACATATGCAATTTATTTCAATCATATCCACTCCCCCTCCTCCTTGACCTGTCCCCTCCCCGCCAGTTGGCCACCTTCTCCTCCAGTGACTTGTTTCTTTAGTCTAGATTCAGCGTCTGAGAGAAAGCATTCAGAGTTTTTTGTTTTGTTTTGTTTTTGGACTTTTGTTTTCAGGTTTTTTATTTTTTTTTTCTGAGTTTGACTTAGTTAACTTAATCTGATGATTTAGAAATCTATCAATTTTCTTGTGAATGACATGGAATTGGTCTGCAGCTTTCTTTTTTGCTGTGTCTTGTCTGGGTAAGGATGACAATGCAGGGGAAGTTGGCAGCATTTTTCTCCTTTCCGCTCTACAGAGGAGCTGGAGGAACGCTGGTGTTGGGTCTTTGTTAGCTTGGTTGTTCTTCCTTGAAGGTCTTGGAGAGTCTGTCTGCTTTTGTCTAGTTCTGGTGTTTGGTCGCTGAGAAGACTAATTCATCTGAACCATCTCTTCTCCCTGGGACTAGCGCAGATCTGTTTAAGTTGTTTATATCTTCTTGATTTGATTTTCATTGTTCATGTGTGACATTCACATATTTCTCCTAGATTTTCCAATTTATTGGAATATAAGTTTTCAAAGCACTACTAGTAATCCTCTTCGGTGTTAGCTGTGTTAATTTGGGTCTTGTTTCCCCTCCTTTGGTTAGGCTCTGCCAATCTTGTTCATCGTTCCACAGAACCAACTCTATCTTTGTTGTTCTGCTGGTCTTCGTTTCATCCACTCCACCTCAATCCTTTTGTGTTGTTGTTGCTCTTTTGTTTGTTTTGAGGCAGGGTCTCAGCTGTAGCCCTGGCTGACCTGAAGCTCTTACAGAGGCCAGGCTGGCCTTGAACTCAGAGATTCACCTGTCTCTGTCACCTTTACCCTTGGCTGAGGGTAAAGGTGAGCATCTGGATCCCACCCCAACCTATCATTTTTTCTTGTCTATTGGTTTGGGGTTTGAGTTTCTCCTGCTGCCTGAGATCTGGAGGTGCATCATTAAGTTCTTTCTTTTTTTCTGTTTTCTCAAGATTGGTGCCCATAGCGGCAAACTGTCTCTTTAGAACTAATTTTGCTGTATCCTAAATGTTCTGGTAAATTCTTGTTGCATTTGTATTTGAGTGTAGATTTTTTTTTTTAATTTTGTTACTGATTTCTTCAAAGAACCATTGGCTATCCAAGAGTATATTATTTAATCTCCATGTTTTGTATAATATGTACTTCTTCTTGCTGTTGATTTCTAGTTTTATTCTATTATGATCTGGTAAGATACAAAAAGAAATCCTGTATTTGTTAGGAGTTGCCTTTATGGCCTCAATTGTGATCTATTTTGGAGAAGTTCCATGGGCTGCCGAGAAGCTTGGGTGGCACTCTCAGCGTTGGGTAGCATCTACTATAGATGTCTGTCGAGTTGGCTTCGCCTGTGGTGCCCTTTGGCTGTCAAGTTTCTTGGTTGGCTGTGTTGTCTCATCTACCTGTGAGAGTAGACTGTTGCTGTTGATCTGAAACCATCTTTGACTCTTTGCCCAACAGTGTTTGTCTTGTGAAATATTGTGCACCGGGATAGTCAGAGCATGTATTTTACAATCTTTACATCTTCTTGATGGGTTTTTCCCTATATAAATAAGTAGACAGTAACTAATTCTACCCTAGTGTATACTTTTCATGCAGTGAGAATAACTATCCCTGCTTGTTTGCAGTTTCCGTTTCATTAGTCCGGCATTTTTCATCCTTTTACTTTCAGTCTGTGTGTGCCTTTGCCAATAAGGTGTGTTTTTGAAAAGAAATAGTTGTATTTTTAAAAATCTGTGTGTGGGGGTGTGTGGGGGTGTATGTATTTGGTGAGTGTATATCTGTTTGTGTGAGTATGTGCATGCCAGGGCATGTATGTGAAGGTCAGAACATAGTTCTAGCTGTTGGTCTTTGGCTTCTATCTTGTTTGAGACAAGCTCTCTCTCTCTCTCTCTCTCTCTCTCTCTCTCTCTCTCTCTCTGTCTCTGTCTCTCTGTCTCTGTGTGTGTGTGTGTGTGTGTGTGTGTGTGTGTGTGTGTGTGAGTGTGTGTTAGCTATAACATATGCCAGACTAACTGGCTCAAGATTTTTTCACTACTAGGATATAAAGGCATACTACCACAGGTGTAAGTGGGTTCTGGGGAATTGAACTCAGGTCCCTACTCTTGCACAACAAAGCCTTTCCTCGCTGCACCATCTCATCCAGCTTTTTAATCCACTGAACTGGTCTGAATTTCCCACATGAAGCTCTGTTGATTCCCTGCTAAGTGCAGACTGAATATGATCCGAGCTCCTGGCCTTTCTTGACCTGTCACCAACACTGTCCCTGTGCAGCCCTATTGCAGATGTGCAATGGCCACGACGGCACAGCGAGATGGGAGTGGTCATTATTCAAGCTACTTCCTGATCAAAATAGAAAGCCAGCTAATGAACGGCATAAACATAGTGATCACTTTCAACTATGATATGAATCAGCATCAGCGTGGTGCAAATGACTCGTTTAGAGCTATTTTTACTTTCATTAGACCCTTGTCATGAAGCCTGATTTTAATAAGTGCCAAATCCAAGCTTATTTTCCCACTTATTTATGTCTCTAATATACCTGAAACATCCGTGTTCATTTGTACAGTCAGATCAAGATACAAAGTATGACTGGATGTCTTTTGTGTTTTTTTTTTTTTTTTTGTTTTTCAAGACAGGTTTCTCTGCAGCTTTGGAGCCTGTCCTGGAACTTTCTCTGCAGACCAGGTTGGCCTCAAACTCACACAGATCCTCCTGCCTCTGCCTCCCAAGTGCTGGGATTAAAGGTGTGTGCCACAGCGCCCAATGATTTAAGTTGACGCAAAAGTATGTCAAAAGATGATATTAACTATATGTAAGTAGATGACTTCTAAGATCCTTTTCAGTTTTATAATGTTCTGACTACTGCTGAGTAATTAATAATAATAGATGTCATTTGTGGAAAGCTTGCATCTCACTAGGAACAGGGTACAATTACGCTGACCTTTGTCCATAGGAAGAAACTAAACCCTAGTAAAGATGAACTAGAGCCTGCTGTGTGAAGTCATTTCCCATACCAGTTCTAGTTTGGCTGTACCCCACATATGTCCTTACCATCCCTTCCTATACAGAGCAATGAATTATCATTCGTTTATCTACCCAGCCGCTCTTCGGAAAACAAGCATCAGGAGTACAAGGGCTGTGAATTGCACAAGCGGTGGAAATGCCTCCACAATAAATGTTATGTTTACTGTAAATTTATTTTTATCTTTTAAATTGTGTTTATTTGTTGCTTATGGGGGTGCTCTGCCACGGTGTGCGCGTGGAGGTCAGAGCATAACTTGCAGAAGCCCATTATTTCCTTGCATTACATGGGTTTCAGAGATCAAACTCAAGTCATTAGGCTTGGCAGCAGGCACCTTTGCCCCTGAGACATCTCACCGGCCCCTTCAGTGCAATATTGAAAGAGATATGACATAATACCCCTGACGGGCTGAAATTAACCAAGTGAACTCCCAAATCAGAGACGAAAAGAACCATAGAGGAACACTGTACACGAAACTGGATCTTGTGAAGATCAAAAAAGACTCCAGCTTGCTTGTCTAGTAAATGTATTACTCAAATATCACTTTTTTTCTCAAAAGGAGTAAATCTCCCTGTTACTGTTTATACATGGAGCAATGTCTGGTACATGGAAATCACTAAAGATACTGACCGTTCTGTTGGTTATTCGGCTAAGTATGCAGAGTCCGGCATGCAGGGCGGCCAGATGTGGGTACTGAATTAAATGGGGTTTATGTGTGGAGATCTAGAGCTGAGGCCTCCCCACCAGATGACAGGAGAGAATATAACAGCTACCAGTACAAGGGTTGGGGCTTCACTGCCTCTGTGGCAGTCATGTATGTTGGTTATCCACTGTGGGATCCTGGGAATCCAATTCAGGTCATCCAAATTGTTTTAGCCATTGAACTGTCTTGCTGGCCCAGGATACTTATATATTCCTCTGGAAAAGAAGAAGAACAAGGAGGAGAAGGAGAAGGGGGAGAAGGAAGAGGAGGAGGAAGGGGAGGAAAAGAAGAAGAAAAAGAAGAAGGAGGAGGGGGGAGGGGGGAGAAGAAGAAGCAGCGAAGAAAGAAAGAAAGAAAGAAAGAAAGAAAGAAAGAAAGAAAGAAAGAAAGAAAGAAAGAAAGAAAGACAGACAGACAAGAAAAGAAAGAAAAGGAAGAAAGAAATGAGGAGGAAGAGATGATGACAACTTTGGAAGATGCTTGTATGAGTACCCAGGTGCCATGACATAGAAGTCTAGTGGGTTAAATTTAGTTTATAAGCTATTCCAAAATCCCAAGCTTGTAAATCTCATAAAGACAGCAACTGTCTGCTTTGCTTCCTATCATAACTTGCATGTCTTGCCATACCTACCCAGCCATCAAAATGTCATGTCTGACCACCTGATGGTTTCTACCTCAAAGCTTTGATAGCAGGAGAGCAGCAAAGGCCAAATAAAGATTTAGAGATACTTGAAGATAGGAACTGTGGCTCCGAAAAATAATTTGAAGATGGTTCGGCAAGAATAGGTTCTTGCTGCCAAGGCTGAGGACCTGAGTTTGACCTCCAGGTCTTAGAATGTGAAAAGATAAATGACCCCCACAGTTGCCCTCTGACCTTCACATGGGCACTACGTGTACAGTGTGTACATGCTCACACAAAATAAATAAGACGGGTTTTGTTTTTTAAAGAAAAATAATTCCAGTAACCCAACAAAACCCCATGTAGCTTTTAAAGCCTCCAAACCCCACCTCATCCATTCATTTTAGTCATGTCTGGTTCCTTTCCCACCCAAACTGGGAGAAAAGAAATCACGGTTCTGGGTGTCCCCATGCAGTAAATGCAAAAAGGTCAGATTTGAATTCTCTGAATTACAATGAGGAAACGTGAAAAGATTTTGACACATGTTCTCCTGCTTCTTGGGATCCTGAGTTCCTACTGTCCGCGGACTCTCCTCAGCAGGTCTCAGTTCAGTCTGGTGCCAGGAAGCATGTACAGAGTCGGAGTGGGTGTGTGAGTCGTGTCGTGCCTACATGCAGAGATGAGTACCTCAATCAAAATGGTTTTCTAGATACCGCAGTCAGAGGAGGCACAGGCTCGTGTGGGTGGGTCAGTCCAGAAAGCGTTCCAGTAAGATACGGTACACTGGGGTCAGGGGGCAGATATGATGCTTCTCCTTTTATTGGGATCTGAATTAATGTTTTATTTCTCAGAAGACAGTACTCTGACTTTGTTAAAAGTGATGTCCAGAGACATGTCTCCGTGGGTAAAGTGCCTGCCGCAGAAGCATGAAGACTGGAGTTCAGATCCAAAGTACCCACATGAGGCTGAAAACCTGGCCCTGCACTGGCGCCCCGGCACTGGAACAGGGGTGGGCGAATGTCGGAGCCGAGCATATCCCAGGGGTGTGACGGCTGTTCTAGCCAAAATGTCAAGGTCTAGATTCAGAGAGAGAGAGAGAGAGAGAGCTTGTCCTGAAAGCAAGGAAGCCATAGTTCAGAAGTCAGAGCACTTTAGCCCCACCGTGATGACTTGCGCTCTGATGCTGAATCCCATGATCCCACGGTGTGTGGAAGGAAAGAGCAGCTCCTACAAGCTGTCCCCCAACCTCACATGTGCTCTGTGGCATGTATGCTCCCACACTCACACATGTAGCATACAAAGACACACACTAGACAAAACAGAGTACTTTTTACATCGTAATAATGAGGAGAATGATTGAGGATAACATCCCAGTACTGACCTCTGCATCTACAAATGTCTACGTGGGTGAGAACTCCGGCATACACGTATGTAGGGGGTGGAGGGGGAGACAGAGAGAGAGCCAGTGTTCTGTATTTTTCCAAATTTTGGTTTTGCTTGCTTATGTTTCAAGGAGCCACGAGTAGAACAACTTTTGAGTGAGAGAAGGGCCTTTTAGACTTCATCCTCAACTCGCTCATCTATCCCCATCGTATGGTGGAGCAGAGGAAGCAAGTGGGTATCTAAAACCGTAGCCAAGATATATGGAGAGTGGAGGCTGACGAGAAGGCTCAGCAGCTAGGAGGACTAGGTGATTCCCAGCACCTGCATGGTGGCTCACAGCTGTCTGTACCTCTAGTTCTGTCTTCCATGTTCATCACACACATGTAGTGAATAGACATACATGCAGGCAAAACATTCATTCATATGAACTACTTTTTGAAAAGATACATGGAGCCAAGTGGTGGTGGCTCACGCCTTTAGTACCAGCTCTCAGGAGGCAGAGGCAAGCAAATCTCTGAGTTTGAGGCCAGCCTGGTCTACAGAGTGAGTTCCAGGACAACCAGGACTGTTTCACAGAGAAACCCTGTCCTGAAAAACAAAAACAAACAAATAAACAACAACAATAACAAAGACCAAGAAATATAACTGCACACGGAAGACCACAAGATCAAACCAACCCAAACCCCAGCTGGATGAGGGAGGGGCTCATGAAGCCCTTCCCCTAACTAAGAAGCAATGGCAATTGATGGGTGCTGAGGAAGGGACAGTTCATTCTCTTCTGAGAGGCAGCCCCCCACAGTCTACACACACCCCAATAAATGCTTCTGCACCTACACATGCACAGGCATGTCTTAAGTGGACTCTGTGGGTTTAATATATATATTATATACATATAAAAATATTATATATATAAATATTATATATATATATATATATCACATGAAGTTGGGAGGGAACAGAAGCAGGCAGATAGGAGACAAGTTGGAGGAGCAGGAATTTGATCCAAATGCATTATAAGTATGTATGAAATTCTACTTCTTTCAGAGGCTAAAAAGCCAAAGTTCAAGGCTCGGGCAGACTCAGTGTCCACTGATGCATGCCTCCTGGTTCTTCTGGACTTCTTTATAGCACCCATAGTCCCATTCCTGATGCTCAGCCTTCATAACCTCACTGTTTCCCAAGACTCGGCCTCAGGCACCCCCACACTGGGGATTGGGTTTTATCAGGAGGATTTAGGGAGAGCAGTTTTCCATCTCTCTCAGGATGTAAAGGAGTCGGTTAGGACAAGCATGTTCTGACTTCTCATCTGAAATCTGGCATAAGAAGAGCTAAGCCACTGAGCTGAATTCCCTGTTGGGATGCAAAGTCAAAGCCTGAACTCTTCCTTGGGAGTAAGGATAAGGACGCCACACACAGAGTTCTCTATGCTAATACCTAAAATGTACGTGGCTGTCTTTCTACTCATGAGATCGCCTAGCTTTTTTCTCTAGCTTTTACCTGCTCGCTGCAGAGCTGCGCCTTGTGTTTTGAACCTTATAGAGCAGCCATCTGAGAAATCTCTTTCCTTCTTTTTCCTTGAATGGAAGAATTCTGGCTTCCCGGTCTTGTTGGTAAATCTCACAACAACCTCTGCAGGGAAATTTGCAGAATGAAGACAAGCTGTTTGCCCTGGAAGAGAGCAGCTTCAGCACTGACATGTCTCCAATGTGTTGTTTGCTTTTCTCTCCTTACAGCTTCTGTACCCATACGGAGAGAACAGATTTCCACTCAGACAGAAATATGGTCATATCAATATTTGTCTGAGACGTTGTCACATCTTGGCATCCAAAACAGACTTCCACACCCACGGAGTCAGCGCTCAGGGATTTTTGTTTATTATTTAGCAAATTGGTTTTGCTGAACTGTCAATAGTTGAGACTGTGGAGGGCTTTCCCCCATTTTCTTTCTTTCCCTCCTCTCCCCTCCTCAACAAGCATGTGCGCGCGCACGCACAAGCATTTAATAAAAAACATGCTATCAGACCATCTGAATCCTATTCAAGGCCAGCTTAGAACCTCTCTCCTGTGTTATCAAACGCTGTCTGTGACTGGTAAGGAGCCTCTGCAGAAGGAGTCTGTCTTAATGCCCTGTCCGCCTATTGACAAGGCTGGTTCCACTGGGGAAACTAACCTCTTCAGTTTCTTTGGGCATCTTGAAATTTTGAGAACTGCTTCTGCGCAGAGTTTAAGGAAGCAGGAAGTAACAGTGGGGCTGCAAGTCTACTCAGCTGAAGGAGGGATTGCTTGCGGGCCAGACACAGACCTGCCGTGTGGAGGGGGATGCTGGATCTGTCCCCCACTGTGCAGAGAAGATAAACTGCCAGACAACCTTCAGGGGGGAGGGGGGTGACTGCCTCCAAGAGGAGGATGGGGTGAGGGGGCGGGAGAAGGGGGAGGCTAATCTCCATAGTCCTGTGTACCTTGGTTCCCAGAGGCAGCAATCCAGGTCAGACTCCAGGTTTACCCAGTTGTCGCCTAGAGATAACTGCTGCCTCCTCAGTACTGAAGCTGAAGTCCCGCGTGGACGCTAGACCACGGACAGTTGTTATTTACTGAGCTGCGGAGGAGAGACAAGCACTCATTTCCCCCACCATGTTTGCTTTACTTTTGCTGGGGCTGGGCTGAGAGCTGTATCTTTCGGTTCTCAGCAAGGCAAGAGGTCTGCTCGGAAGCTGGGAACTGGAGCTGGTGGAGAAATGCCTCAAGAGATCACAAGCGACAAGGAAGAGGAGTGTTCCAAGCAGCTTTAATAAAAAACGGCAATTAACTAAAACCCCGTGAGCCAGTTTAGAGTGGGAAGAACGTAGAATCGGTGAAAGGAAAGACGGGAAGCAGAGGCTCTTGGCTTTTGCAAGGAAGTTAAAGGCTCCGAATTGCAGAGCGAGCTTTGCTCGCTGTGGAGGGGTGTGCACTGTGGTACAAGAGAAGAGGAAAAGAAAATGGGAAAAGAGAAAACTCAGTTTCTCAGCCTGGGAACTATGGAGAAAATACGCCCAGAAGGCATCGTCACTATGAGACAGCCGACATTCAGATCCACTGTGACTGACTCCCCGGTGGAGGGGCGGGGGAGTAAGGGGGTACCGTAGTGGTGTGGGGGTACCGTAGTGGTGTGTCCTTCATTCCTCGGAGCTCTCTCTTTGAAAGCTCTCTGTCCTCAGTTCCCACTCACCCCACCCACACAGCCTCAACACCGGTTTGCTCAAGGAAGAGACTTGAAGTGGGCCTGGCTCTTTGATCTTTCCAGGTACGGTACTGAGTTCCACCCCCCCTCTGGGTGCCCAGCACCTCTTCCTGCCTGGAGAGGAAATCCCACTGATCTTTATTTGTGAATCTCCTCCTAGAAAAAGAGGACAAATGTTTTTGTCATCACTCCCTGAATCTCCAAACTAAGACCCTGACCGCTTCAATGCTTTGCCGCAAGAACAAGCAACAGATGAATTAACTTCCCGAGGAGCCGGGGCAGCCAGCATTGGGGATGAGCCCCAGCCCAGTCAGGTTGTGAGAGAACCTACCACAATGATGGGGACACAGAGAATGAGGGAAGATGTTTATCTAAGTCTATGAGCACAAACTGAATAAGTATCTAAAAATCTCTACATCGATTTACTTAGATTTTACAGTTTCCAAATATTTAAAAACAACTTACAAAAATTAAATATAAAATAATTACATAAACTAAATATAAAGTGAATAGGAGAAATTAGACATATCCTAGCTATTTTGTCTGTTGTCTTATTTATTGTTTTATCCAAACTATAATGTAAAATATTCTAAATTTTTTTATTACATGTTATTTAGAGAGAGAGAGAATGAGTGAGTGTGTGTGTGTGTGTGTGTGTGTATGTGCGTGCTTGTCTGTGAACATGCTACTACATCACATCCTAGGAGGTCAGAGGACTATGTTCTTTCTCTTCTTCCACTGTATGAGTCCTGGCATCAAATTCAGATTGTCAGCGTGGTAGAAAGAGCCTTTTCACACTGAGCCATCTCCCCAGCCCTACAATGTAAATTCTATTCAGGGCAGACAATTCCCTATCAGAACATTGTTTATCATAGTTAAATAATAATAATGATGATCAATAAAGATAAAATTGCTGTAGTGGAAACAGCGTAGGTTTCTATCAGGAGGAAAATGATGGCAAAGGCATTTTTGGAAAATGTTTTTTACAGTTTTAAAGATTAAAATGTATCTGCATCACTAACGTGAAATATTCCCTGAGAATTCTTGTAAAAACAGGAAGGCAATATGTTGGAGAATACAGAGAGCATGGTACAACTTAAACCTTACAAACAAGGCTCTGGGCCTGGTGTGGTGACACACCCTTTTAGTCCCATTATTTGAGAGGCAGAAGTAGGTAGAGTCTGTGCATTTGAGACAGCCTGGTCTACATAGTGAATTCCAGAATAGCCAGGGCCATGTAGAGAGATGCTGTCTCAAAAAACAAACAAACAAACAAGGGGCTGGAGAGAGGGTTCAGGAGTGAAGAGAGCTTGTTGCTCTTGCAGAGGACGCGGTTTGGTTTCCAGCACCCATGTCAGGCAGTTCACAGCTGCCTTTAAGCCCAGCTCCAGGAAACCGAAACCTCCGCAGGCACTGCATTCACATGCGCGCACACACACACATACACATACACACACACACATACACACACACACATACACACACACACACACACATACACACACACACATACATACACACACACACATACACACACACACATACACACACACACAAATACATATCTGCATTTATCCTCTTCCAGATTCCCATGTGATTTCCTCTTATCCTGTTTTATTCAGTGTTTCCTATGTTGAAATATTTGTATATATTCACATTTGAGCTGTCTGAGATACTGAGGATTTTAGCTTCTCAGTGAAGTTGATTCTTCCCTAATGACACAGGCATTGCTGAAATTGCTGAAAGCAGATGACAGTGACCTCCTTCTTTCCATCCATCTCATCAGCCTAACATCCTTCCAGTGTGCAGAGCAAGAAAACTCCAGGTGGCTTTGGTTTCTGCTGTAGTGGGACCACTTAGTTAACGCCTGCTGCTCCTACCTGCTCCGTGCTCTTCCAGCACCCACACAGGTCAGCTACGGGTACTTCTGTGGACTCCGAGGGCACCTTGCCACGGTCATGGAAAGGAGGCATTATATAACCACCAGACCTGCCTCTTTGATCTTGTAAGTCAGCTCTGTAAAAGACGATCACAACACACTTAACACTGTCTTGGTCAGATTACACATAATTACCTAAAACATTAAAACATACCCAGATCGTGGACAGGAAACATTCCCCAAGAGACAAAGTGAAAAGGAAACTGAAAGTCAGGGAGGAGAGCGTTTAAAGTGTGATCCTTCTTCTAGACACTGAAGGAGAAGTTCAGTAATGTGGAGAATTGTGGGCAAGTTTGTTTCCTGCCCTTGCGAGGTTGGCAGAGAAGAATATTGGTTTAGTTGTTCATTTTTTTTTATTTTGTTTATTTTTATTTTATATGTATTGGAGATTTGCCTGCATGCATGTCTGTGTCATGGTGTCAGATCTTGGAGTTACAGACAGTTGTAAGCTGCCATGTAGGTGCTGGGAATTGAACCTGGGTTCTCTAGAAAAGCAGTCAGGACTCTTAACAGCTGAGTCATTTCTCAAGACCCCTCGTTGTTTATTCTTTTCTCTACATTTCCTGCTCCCAAACTACTTTCATCTCATACTCAAAACACATTTCAATTCATATTAGTTTGTGTATGTACATATGCCTGGGTGTATATATGTGTACCACATGCATACAGGTACCCACAGAGGCCAGAAAATCCCCTGGAACTAGAGTTACAGATGCTTGTGAGCCACCCCACCTGCATGCTGGGAAATGAACCTGGGTCCTCTGCAACAGCAGCAAGTGCTCTTAACCACTGAGCTGTCTCTCCAGCCCCTGCACTTACATTCCCAAGAATGTGCTGTTAGATTTTATTTAAAGCATGTTTGAAAGTCAGAAAGAAAGGAAACAAGCCTGTGTAGTTGAGAGCTGAAGGCTTTTACTATGAAAAAAGAAATATAGACGTTTACATTTAAAAATCTTGGTTTATCAATTACTTTTCATTTAGTTGCAGTATGTATTTTAATTACCATTGCAGATTTTTAAAAAACTGTCTTTAAATGTAAAGGGAAGAATTTATGTGGCTGCCTGAATCTGCCTTTTTAGTTTAACAGGTCAATTATGCAAACATTTTTGTTGAAATCATCAGTCCAACATTTCCGGCTCCTCTCTCCAGTGGTAGGACTGCAGTCGTCGGCAGTGTCCACATAACCCGCGTCATTTCCGTGAAGAATCTCTAACGCCAGAGTGACATTTCCAGACTCCCTCTCTTCCCTTCTGTATTGTCACAGACATGCTTCAGACGGAGGGGACAGCCTTAGTCTGCAGCCAGTGATTACATTCACGGAGCTGAGCCCACCCACCCGCATCATCAGACTTGCAATAACGCTGAAAAGTAGACTGTATTACTTCAGGCTATCAAGATCAGCAGTCACGTATTGCGATGCCGCTGGTCTCTTCTGAGGGGTTAGGGGCTATCAGTCGAGGGGGCCATTTATAAGCCATTGTCTCAGCTGAAAACCCACCCTCTCTTTCATTATGCTTGTTGATGCTGAGATCTGGAGAGTTTGGAATTTTCATGTCCCCACGTCCAATGGGTGGGTCCCTTTTAGGGGCTGCTGGCGGACTAGAATGTTGGAAGGCTAACAATGGAAATCTACTCTTCTGTTAACAGAGCCTGGCGGTTGCCCTCCTTGTGGCTATGGGCATCGAGGCACCAACCCATCCACTTGTCTACAGCATTCCCAAGGCCAGTCTCATGTTGTCCCCCTGAGACACACGGGCTGAGCAGTGATGGGCTCAGAGGGACCAACTCCAGGAAGCCATTCTTAAACTGTCGTCCCCACATTCCCATAGTGCCCTGGCCCACCCATGCACCCCAGGAAGGGCTCCTCTCAAGAGCACAACCCCCATGCCCAAGCCTCTGTGTCTAATCACCCCAGATGCAATCTAGGTCCCTCTGTTCCCCCAAGTCATGGCAGCTCCCAAGGAGCTGCTGTCACTGGGTTACCTCAGGTGTCACTTTCGGATTTTTCGGACCTAGAAACCTATGAAACTAGTTCTAGATAACACTACCCAATGCTGCAGTTTCTATCAGAAGCCTGACGACTAGAACCATTGTAATATGTGAGTGCTGTTAGTTTCCTGTCTACTTTACCATTCTCCAACATGTTTCTTCCAATCAAAAGGGAGGGACAGAATTTGGGCGCAGGAAGGTGGTTGGTTGGCTTGGTCAGTGCTTACCATGCAGGCATGGGACCTGAGCTCCATCCTCAGAATACATATTAAAACAGCTAGGTGTGGTAGCATATACTTGCAATCCCAGTGTTGGGAGGCAAAGACAGGAGGATTGCTGCAGTTTACTAGTCAACCAGCTTGACAGAATTTGAAAGCTCTAGGCCTCTGAGAGGCCATGTCTCAAAAAAAAAAAAAAGTAGGCCAAGTCTGAAGACTATTGTCCAAGGTTGAATTCTGATCTCACGTGCATATGTACACAGGGCCACTCATGCACATACACATACTATACAGGCATGCTCACACATACCACTACATCATAAAATACACAAACACATACACATACTATACAGACATGCTCACACATACCACTACATCATAAAATACACAAACACATACACATGAAGGACAGTTGGAGCCAACAAGGTTGTCTCTTCCTGTCTTTCCTAGGAAATTTCTCAGGACAGCAACACTATGGAGTCAACGCACCTGGCCAGGCAGTGAGTAAAGAATGAAGTTGAGCCGGGCGGTGGTGGCGCAAGCCTCTAATCCCAGCACTCGGAAGGCAGAGGCAGATGGATCTCTGTGAGTTCAATGCCAGCCTACAGAATGAGTTCCAAGACTATCTTGTAAGCAAGCTACAAGAGAAACCCTAGCTAGAAAAAAAAAAAATGAAGTTGAAAGAATTGAAAGATGCTTCACTATGAACAAGACCTAAAAGCTGCAGACATCATCTGACACGATCTTGTCTTGAAAAGGACAATAACATCACCCCATTGGGGTCAAAGCCTCTATAGACTACTAAAGAAAACCCTTCACACGCCTCCAGCTTACCTTTCGCACCTATTGAAGGTGCCAAGAGAGCCACAGAAGCATCTTCTTTCCCCTTCCCGATGTACAAGGGGCATAAGATAGTTTGATTCAATAACAGGGAATTCTAACTCCTCTCTGAAAAGTTCTTCTGAGTGTCAATGGGTGGCAATTTTCCTCTCGCTGTTGCCAAGTGTATCTGGGAAGAGGACCCACCCCTTTGCTCCATCCAGTTAGCCACCAACTGCACGTGCAAAAATCCAAAGTCCCACCTGTAGCGTGTGGAAGGGAGGTGAGATTCTTTTGACCAGCATCAGTTAACAGAACAATTAAAAAGTTACTCTCCAGGAAACTGAAACTGAGCATTCTAACAAGTGGCGTGTTGGTAGAGACTGTCCTGGCTGAAGTACAGAACACGCTTGCCACCACCGCCCCCCATCCTCTGAGGAGTGCCACTCAGAAGGACAAAATGAGTGCAGCCCTCCTGGGTCTCCCTTTAAGAGTTTAAAAGCATGATATTGATTTTTGAGCTACCCTGCTTCAACTCAGCTTGGCTCTCATGATATTTTTATTCCCTTGTAGATTCCTGGGTCCATTTGTTGCCGGTTTTTAAGAAGTGAATCACTGGTGAATCTGTGGTGTGCCCATGTAACATTTCTACACCTAAAAATGTGCTCACTTGACACCTTGAAGGTTTCCATGCAGCTCTAACTCTTAGTGACATCTCTTGAGGCAGCCTCGGTGTGCTCGGAGCAGATGAAGTGGATGGATTGATTTTAGTTGTATTAAAAACCCTCGATGAAGTCTCTCTGTGGCCCGTTCTGCGGTCTCTTGGTGATTTAGAAAGGATTTGCTTCTGCTTCTGACACAAATGCAGGCCTTGCACTCTTGCCCATTTTCCCCTTCTGCTGGGTCCGTGGTGAATTTCCAGAGACCAACGGATGAACATGGGAACACTCTAAGGGACGCGGGGCTGGCCACCAGATCCTCACTAATATGTGTTGTGAAGCATGAAGCTTGTGTCGTTATGGGTGTTAGTGTCAGTAGAGCCTTGCACTGGTCCAATTATGGCGTCTAATTACAGATGCTTCTGCAAAGGAAAGGAGCATGGAGAATTTTGAGTCGGGTTTACAGTTTAAAAAGAGGGCTCAGGCAGCACTGTGGAGGACTGAGACCTAGCACTCAGGAAGCCCTAGGTTCAATGTTTAGCATTGTCTGGGGGAGGGGGAAGGAGGAAGAAAAGGATGAGGAAGAGGAGGAGGAGGAGGTGGGGGGAGGAGGAGGAGAAGAAGGAAATGGGACATGACTGAGACATGGGGATACCTTAGGAACAATTGCCAGTATTTGGGGGGGGGGGAGTAGCTCATGGCTGTCTTATTATCCTAAGTATTTTATTATCCTAAGTATTTAATTAACAACTTATTTTCTTATTAGTACTAATTTCTAGAAACGTGTGTCTCTCGTGATTAGTGTCCATGGAAGTCTACCTGTGAGCTGATGTGGAATGGGTCCAGGTTCCAGGTTTGTGCTCCCTGGTGATTTTATCAACTTGACCCAATCTGGAGTCATCTGGAAGAGCCTCAGTTGCGCAGATGCCTCCATCGGATTGGCCTGTGAGCAAGTCCATGGGGAATTTTCTTAACACATAATTGATGTTGGAGGACCCAGGCCACTATGGGTGGTGACCATGGGCAGGTGACCCTGGGTTATGTAAGAAATCAAACTGAGCTCGCCAAGAGGCACAAGCCAGTAAGCAGTGTTCTTCCTTAATCTTGGTTTCTGCCTACCGGTTCCTGCCTCGAGTCCCCGTCCCGCCTTCCCTAGATGAGGGACTGGAAACTGTAGAGTGAAATAAACCTTTTCTCCCCAACTTGCTTTTGGTCCTGGTGTTTATCACAGCAATAGAAAACAAATTAGAACAGGGATGTAGATTATAATTTAGTTACAAATGCCTGTATCATATCATATATGTATCAAATCATTTATGTATTATATATGTATTATAAACATCTATCTGAATCAAGATTCACATAAGCTTATGGAGAAGGCAACACTACATCAATTATTTAAAAAAAATTAAGCTATGGTTGTGCACACTGTAATCCTAACACTTGGGAGGTAGAGGCAGGAGGATCAGGAATTCAAAGTCATCCTTGGCTATACAGTTCAAAGCCAGCCTGGGATACTTAAAACCTTGCCTCAAAAAAAGAAATAGAGAACGAAAGTAAAAAAGTTATCCAGGCGTGGTGACACATGCCTTTAATCCCACCACTCAGGAGGCAGCCGGATCTCTGTGAGTTAGAAGACAATCTGGTCTATGTAGCAAGTTCCAAGCCAGCCAATGCAACACAGTAAGACCCTATGTCAAAATACAATAATATTCTCCATAGTGAGAATACCAAAAAGAAATCTATCACTATAAGAAAAATAAATTCTGGAGGGGGTACTTTCTTTTCTTAAAAGAAAACCAAGCTTTAGATACGAATAAACTTAAACAGGGGAAACATTTTAGGGAGAGGCTGTTAGAGATGGGAGGGACATAGAAGAGAGAAGGGGGAGAGGAACCAAAATAGATTGTGTGTATATATCAAATTGTGAAATAACAAAATTTACTAATAAAAAATTAAGTCAGCTTCTTTCACTGAAAACTGAGTGGTCACTTCTCCAACTAAGATCAGTAATAAGGCCACATTGTAAAACTTCCTCTGGAGTCTTCCTAAGCCTACCAGTGGTGACCATGCCTTTAATCTCAGCACTTGGGAGGCAGAGGCAGGCGACAGATCTCCAAGTTTGAGGCCTGCCTGCTCTATCTACAGAGTTAGTTCTGGGACAGCCAAGGCTGCACAGAGAAACCCTGTTTTGAAAAACAGAAAAACAACAACAACAACAAAAAAAGGATTTCCACTTCTTCAACCCTGGGCGAGAAGCCCGAAGGAGACTAGTCTCCTGTTTTAACACACAAGGTGCTTCCGTTTTACGGTGTCAAACAAAGCTGATTCTCTCTCTCTCTCTCTCTCTCTCTCTCTCTCTCTCTCCACCCCCACATATATGTCTTTGAATGCCAGGACCTTGGCATGTAGGCCATGTTGTTGGTATTTCTGGGCCATCCTCAGCTTGTTCCAAAAAGAAAGTGATTCATTTCTGCCCTTTAGGAACCAGCAATGGTTTTCATATTGTAAAGTCTTGGCAAAGGTTTCCTCTTCACAATAGGCAGGGGGAAAGGCTCCTTTAGAAACCATCTGTCAGTTATAAACCCTTCAAAACTAGGAATGGCACCAAGCTAAAACATGTAGATTAAATGTCAATGATCCATTTGACATGCATAACCCTGTCAGGAAGTGCTGTCTCCACATCTGCATGCTTCTTTCTTGGCGACATTAAAATATCCCCCTGTATCTTGGTCCTTTCCTATTGGAGCTACTAAGATTTAAATGCTTTGACAAATGAATGTTTCTGTTATACTATTACATGACTCGGGCAAATAGCTCAGCGTCAGGGACTAAAACTAGTACTATGGATTATAATGAGATTTCTCACTTTATTAAGCAAAATCTCTGGGAGAATTAATGTATCAGCATGGTTTAGCTGTAAACCATGCAATTCCAACTGAATGTGGCCTAAAAGTCCAAATAGTGGGAGGATGGGGGTAGAGTGGGGACAGATGGCCTCTAATCAGAAAGGACCTTAACTTAGTTCTCTAAGCCTGCCACTAAAATTCACTCATTGTTTGACTTCTCTCTTCCCCTGGATGAAACGAAAGTAGTCAGTTCATGGTAGTTAATGACTCTGCAGACAGAAGGGTGGATGGATGGATGGATGGATGGATGGATGGATGGATGGATGGATGGATGGATGGCTGGATGGATGGATGGATGGATGGATGGACACTTAGAGAGATACATAGATCGATAGATTGTAGCACAAATTCTAGTTGGTCTTAATAAATAAAACCTGTGGTCAGATATTAAGGGGTGAAAGCTGAAGAATCAGAGTAGCAGAGTGATCAGTCACTAGAGAGACCCTCCACCTCTACCAGTGCTCAGACTGAACAGACAACCCTGTCCTCAGACTGCACCGAGGTCTCCTCCCACCTTACATTCCTCTCTCTGACCAGTCATATCACTCCTGTCTCCACCTCCCTAGTGCTGGAAGTAAAGGTGTGGGATCCCAAGTGCTGGGGTCACCTTTGTGAGCTCTGCTTCTCTTTTAGACAGATTCAGTCATAAGATTGAATACCCCAGGGTGGCCTTGAACTAACAGATCCCACTGCTCTGTCTCTCAAATCTTGGGATTAAAGGTGTGAGCCACCACTCCCTGACATCTAATGACTTAGCTCTACACTCTGATCTTCAGGCAAGCTTTATTTGTTAAAACACAAACAAAATATCACTACATTAGATAGTACATAGATAAATATATACATCAATAGAAAGATGATAGATAGATAGATAGATAGATAGATAGATAGATAGATAGATAGACACTTAGATACATAAATACATAGAGACAGATGATAGATTGATAGATGACAGGTAGATAGATTATATATAAGAGCAGTCCTCCCAGGGACATCAAGGTACAATAAAACTAAGCACAAACCATCACATAAAGAATGGATGAGGCAACCCAGTAGGAGGAAAAGGATCCCAGAAGGAGGCAAAAAAATCAGAGATAGCCCCACTTGATGTGGGAGGTGATGTATGCTGTGAATATGTTTTATTGACATTGGTTAATAAAGATTCTGCTTTCGGCCAATGGCTTAACAGAATATAGCCAGAGCCGGGCGGTGGTGGCACACGCCTTTAATCCCAGCACTCGGGAGGCAGAGGCAGACGGATCTCTGGGAGTTCGAGGCCAGCCTGGTCTACAAGAGCTAGTTCAGGGACAGGTACCAAAGCTACAGAGAAACCCTGTCTCGAAAAACCAGAATATAGCCAGGCTGGAAAAGATATATAGAGAGAGTAGACGGAGTCAGGAGAAGCCATATAGCCACTGATGGAGACAGATGCCTCTGCTGGAGTCTTCCGAAACTTTGCAGGTAGGCCACGACCTCGTGGTGATGCACAGATTAATAGAGATGGGTTAGTTTAGGATGTAAGAGCTAGCCAATAAGAATTAATACAGTTTCTATGTGGTTATTTCGAGTCTGAGCGGACAGGAACAAACAATCTCATAATACCCACTCCCATTGCTAGGAATCCCATAAGACCAAGCTCCTCAGTCATAATATATATGCACCTATGGTCATAGATAGCATATATGACCTAGGTCAGAGCCCTACTGATTTCTTGATCTCCTCGAACCTCCATGAAGCCCAGTCAGTCGATCCTGTGGACTCCCCGAGCTCCGCTAATATTTGGCTGTGGTACTCAGCTTCTGCTCCCATCAGTTGCTGGATGAAGTCTCTCTGGTGTCTTTGATGAGGGTTCCACTAGGCTCCAGTCCCAGAACACTCCACAGGCAGGACAAACTGTAGGTCGAAGGGTTTGTGGCTGGGTTGATGTCCCAACTCCTCCACTTGAGGCCTTGCCTGGTTACAGAAGACACCTGGTTCAGGCTCCACGTCCACTGTTACTAGCAATCTTTGCTAGGGTCACTCAGAGAAACCCTGTCCCAAAAAAAACAAACAAAGAAACAAAACAAATCTGAAAAATCCACACTTTGAGAAATGTTATCATATGCTAATGTTATGAAGTAGGGCATTTCAAAACAGTGACTCTATACATGTGGTATGTCCATTTACCTCATCACTCAGGATAGAATGGCAGGAAGATCATGAGTTCAAGGTCATCCTTGGTTGGAGCCAGCCTGGTCTACATGAACCCCTGTCTCAAAAAACAAAAATAAATTGGTAAATAAATAAACCTCCTTTCTCACTTCTGCTCCTATCAGATCACCAGCAGGCATGGGAGGGGGGGCAGGACTCTTCCACAGACTCTCTCGGGGCTGCATGTCCTCTTCCTGTGTCAAATCTATGGACACACCTCCCCCAGCCGCCAAACTCATAAAACTTAGCCCATCTTCAATCGTTATGAAAAAAAAAAAAAAAAAGCAAGCACCTGGGTCTCATCCTCAGAAATTCTAACTTAATTGCTCTGGGGTGGTTCCGGGCAGGGCGCTGGGACTTTAATAACTACAGATTATTTTAATAATATACAGCCCAAACTGGGATTCGTTGCATTATCCTGTTTGATTATTTTCCTACGCTCTCTCATTGGTGGATTTGAGATTATCTCCCCAGGACATTGCCTTCTCAACCGACCGCCACACCAGTTTGCACCCTGGCACCTGCAGAACGGCTGGCACATACCCTACTCCACTGGTGGTAAAGGTGCAGCGTGCTCTATCTCTCAGAAGGATTTGGGGTGGGATTTACAAAGTTAGTGAGTCTCTCCTGAGACCCCCTTCTTCACCCCACCCCCAGCAGCCAAGCCCAGCGGGACGCTAACACTATTGAAGGTCTCTTTTCAGGCTCTCTGCTTTGATGTGACCTCGGGAAGTTTGGGGAGCAGTCTAGCAGATAGCTGCTCCTCCCACTAGCTTTGGGGGCTCAGGACCGAGTCCCAGGGCTTATAGGGGTCTCAGACGACAAACAATGAGGTTGTCCTTTCAGAAGGGAAATGCTTTCAGGGAGGCCCAGGTGGGGGTTCTGTGCGCTCGGAGCAAGGGGGCGCTGCGCCTTCGGTAGAGCGAAACTGGCTTCTCCCAGACCCAGGGCTGACGGGACCGCAGCGTGGGTGCGCAGCTGCACCCTGACTCTCAAAGTATCAAACCAGCACGAAACATTTTTCAATTATTTTTTAACCTACAATATATTTTTATCATGTTCTTTCCCCTTCCAACATTAAACTTTTAAAGCGCTTCTCCTTGTGTGCCTAGATATGCAAGCGTGCTGGCATCCCCAGGCTCTAACTTCAAGACGTATTTTAAGTGGAAACTGACGCAAGGCGCGGGACAAAAGCGAGCAGATGGGTGGGAGACGAAGCGGTTGCACCAATATCCTATAACACAGTAGCCCCAGACACGATTAGAAAGGAATCCTATTTGCCTTGGGTTCTGGAAACTGGGAGACGCTGTAACCAGGCGACAAAAAAATAAAAGAAATAAAAGAAAGAGAAGAAAGGAAGAAGAAAGAAGGAGAAAAAGAGGGAGGGAGGGAAGGAGAGAGAAATTTCTGCCAAATATTGCCAAGTATATTTTACTTTTACGTATAATTAAGTTTATATTTCATAATGTGATAATATGTATAACATAATGTATTTTTATCAGATTCTCCAACTATTGCGGACTCCAAGGCATCTAATTACCATCTGCCCTGGAGGCAAGGAAACTGCCCCCCCCCCAAAAAAAACCCAGCTCGACTCACTGCTATAGGTGGGGTCCTGTTTCTCAAACATTTTCAATCAAGGTAATCTGGACTAGGTAGGTGTTTGTGGGGGATGAAGAAAGGGATGCTCCAATACCTGAGTGTATTCGAAGATCTAAGCCGTGGAGTGTGCTTGAGAGACCTTGGCCCCCATCTTGCCAAATGGAGTTAAGCGCTCTAAGTCCAGGCTCCAGCCCAGGGCTGTAATAGACCCACCAGCCCGAACTTGAGCTGTTTGGCCAAGTGCGAGTCCTCCTAGCGCTGAAAGCCTGTTTTGAGAGGGAACCTGCTTCACGGTTTGTGCACCGCCCCAGCATAGTGCAAGGAGAAATTCCTACTAAGACAGAGCCCCGGGAACAGGGCAAAGGACACCCCTCGGATCCCAGCCCCCACCCCTGCCTACAGTGAACCGCGACCTAGGAAACCATTTCTTTCTCCCAACACCACCACCCCCTTCCTCTGAACGCAAGGTGCCATACAAAAGCTAGCAGATGGGTGGGAGACGAATCCCCCAGTCAAGATTCTCCCAGCCAACCCCAGCATGCCTTGATGCTGAAGGAGGGACCGCTAGCTGGGAGAAGGGAGAGAAAAGGAAAGAGGAAAGGGGGGGAGGGGCTCGGAGTGCTGGGGGCGTAGTCACAGTGTGAACTGGACTTTGCTTCCCTGCAGCTCCCTTTGCAAAAGCCCCCACAAACGACCTTGCTTTTGTTGCTGTTTTTGTTTGCTTTTGTTTTCTATTAAGGGTTTCAGAGTTGGAGGAGAAGGCCATGGTGCCTTCATAGCTTCCAGGTCCACTTGCTCTTGCTACCCACCGATTATATATATACCCTTCAACTTGTCACTTCATTTCACCTGCCCTCAGCTTCTTTATCCCTGAACTAGGGCTTCCTGTGCGTGAAATGATGGTGGACATACGTAACAGAGGCAGAAGGAGAGTGTGAGATGAGGAAGGCCCAGGCCTTGGCCTAGCTCCAGCTGGCAGAATGCTCCCCTCCTGTTAGGGTTATTTCTAGCTTGGAGATTTTAAACGGGGGCTCTAGGCCCAGCATTGTGTGACACATTTGTAAGCCAAGTATTCACGGAGGCTGAGGCAGGAAGATCTCTGAGGTTGCAGGTCCACCTGGGCTACATAGCAAGATCCTGACAAATGCATACATGCGTGCATACTCACATGTACGGGCTATGGTTCTTTCCCAAGAGGCTCTTTATGAAGAATGGGCAGCGGGGCTAGGGATGTTGCTCACTGGGCAGAACGTTTGCCCAGGAGGCAGGGGGCCCTGGATACCACCCCAGTCCTGTATAAAAATGGTGCCATGGTCACCACACTGTGAGCTTGAGGCCAGCCTCGAATAAACAGAATAAAGAGTGGACACTGAATACTGTCCATTTCTTTCTCCCAACACCACCACCCCCTTCCTCTGAGCCCTTCTTCTCCCATGGCCCGCAACCCAAGGACCCACGCTTTACAGCATCCGTGCTGATGTGACCTCTCCACCTGGAGCCTGGCAGCTGAGACCTTGCAGACATCACTCTCTGCTACCCTTTCCAGGTCTGCACCTTCCCCGGGGCCTTCCTTCTGCCTGAGCATGGCTTGGCCCCTGTATGACGTGCAGCAATAACCATCAGGGACCTTATGCCAAAGACACTGTAAAGGGGCTCTGGCCTACAGTGAGCAACTACTTTTATTTTCTTTCTTGTGCGTTTGGGAAGTCAGTCTCCAACCGGATGCAGGGTGGCTCCAAGATGCTCTGTGATGCCCTAGAATAGTTGGCCCCTCCCTACAGATCTTACTAATCACAGCGAGGCTGTGGTCCCAGGCCCCACCAAGGACTCCAGCCGTTCAGGCCTCAAGGAGATTTGTATTGGCCAGAGGATGCCACCACTAAGGCTCTCAGGGGCTCACAGAGAGGTGATCCAGGTGGAGTCTTTTACACCCCTGGATTCTTCTGGAGCTAGCATCTGCCCTAGGCCCTCCCATTTCCCAATGTCTTCACCAGTAACCAGTAGTTGGAAAAGACACCTTCATCTTAATGCCCCATTTTCTTTCTTTGAAAGAGTCCCGGCCTGAAGCAAAATCCGCAGTGGGGGAGCAGGAGGGAAAGAAGGCCCTGGGAAAAACAGAATGCTAATGACGGTTTGAGAAGCTGAGGCGGAAGGCTCGCCAGGGTTCGGGCCCCAGACCTCTCTTTGAAGTGCACCTTTCCAGTCCCGATCCCTAGAGGGGTCTTTGAATTCTTGCCACCCACCCCAGAAATGAAAAGGAGGGAGGAGAACAGCTGGGGACGTCCTTCTAGGTTTCAGAGTTACTCTTGCTTCCTGTGGCCTTTGACCACTACCTCCCCAAAATCAAACTGAAATCCCTGGGAAGAAGCAGGCCAGGTGCGTTCATCTTCACTAAACCTCAGGTCTTATAAAGAAAAGACAAGAAA
The DNA here is from genome assembly GCF_000317375.1 of Microtus ochrogaster. Classification (NCBI taxonomy): domain Eukaryota; kingdom Metazoa; phylum Chordata; class Mammalia; order Rodentia; family Cricetidae; genus Microtus; species Microtus ochrogaster. Next base: position 90,514,746 of record NC_022012.1, read on the forward strand.
AGCTGGGCATCTGACTAATGGAAAACAATAAACAAACAAACAAACAAGACTGAGCCTTCCTTTGAGCTCATTGTGGTTGGACTCTGCACTCTGTGAGTAGGTACTGATTTCGGTTTTATTACTACAGGAGGCGACTGGAGGCACATGGGGTTTAAGGATCTTGCTCAGACAAGGAAGAGCCACAAACACCTGCCACGCAGAGCGATGTTTTGTCTTGAGCGTCTAGAAAGGAAAAAAGATTCAAGAACAATTTTTGTGTTTGCTGATTTTTTTTTCCTACTCTATGAGTCCTTTTCTTCTTCCTATCTCTTTCTCTTTTCCTCGGTTATCTGAGGGGCTGCTATTTAAGTATCTGCCTTCTCTCCATCTCTCACTCAGGGCCTGGATCAAGATTCTGTCCATGTCATTCTGGAGACTTGACTCAATGGGGTAGGAAGTGGGTGCCTGGTGTGCAGACATCCTGAGCACCTGTGCCAGGAGGAGATTGCCGAGGAAGCACCCATTTCCAAAGTCTGCTTACGTTACCAGTGATGTGCAATCTATTTACACTTACAACGCTGCTGTTACCTGGAGACAAGATAGTCATTCCTCTTGGGGACATGGTTTCCCTGTGTATCCCTGACTATCCTAGATGGAACTCACTCTGTAGACCAGGCAGGCCTCAGATTCACAGAGATTCTCTTGCCTCTGCCTCCCGAGTGCTGGAATTAAAGGCGTGCACCGCCACTTCCTGGTTCTTCATAATAATCACCCTATAAAAAAATTCCAGCAAATACATGCCCCCTGCATTTTTCCTCTAGGAAATATTAACATTGACATACAAGGGGGAGGGTGACCATGCAGAAGCAGATATATAGTCTTGGAGGGTAGAAAAAGTCTAAACTTTTTTTTTTATCTTTTTAAGTCTAAATAGGGTGAAAATATCAAGTCTATTAATTTAGAAGGGTCTGTTTTCTTTTTCTTTTAAATACAAAAAGCCCACCATAATTTCCCTTTAGTCTTCCTGTTTATAGAACACAGTTCCTGGTTGGGAGATGTGCTAGCTGGTTATTCCAGCTCAGACTGCTTTGGCAGATGAGCACCACGCAAGTGTCAGGAGACTTGAGGACAGGAAGTCAGGAGGACAGATGGAGCGCCACACAGTCCTATACTTCAGCGTTGCAGTGGTTAACCAAATATTCGAGTAATCTATTTGCTGAGAGCATTTTGGCTTTGGCCTCCTGTGGCCTTCCTTATTCGTGTGAATAAACACACTCCCAGAACAGGATAAAGGGGAAAAATGTGATAATATAGCAACTAGATCTTGAGATTCACTAGAGTTAAAAAGAAAACTTTCATAAGAAACACAAGTGAAGATTACAGGTCTTCCTCCTGAGAGTATTGCCTTGACGTGTAGGAAAAGGGATTATCTGTAATAGGCAACTTAACACGTGTGTTCATTTCATTCCAGACTCTCTCCTCTTCATATCTTAACACTGAACTACAGCTGCACTAGTGAAGATAATAATCTAACTTGGCCATTGTTTCAAAAAAAAAATAAGTGAGTTTATCATGTTTCTTTGCCACACAGTTGTGGATCTGGTATTTATTTATTTTATTTTTTACAGCATTTTCTTCTTTCCTTCTCCTCCCTCCAACCCCTCCCAGGCATCCTTCTCTCAAACCATGGCCTCTGGCCTCCTTTTAATTATATACATAGATAATGTACATTATATAATTTGTATAAATTATCAATGTGTTATATGTGTTGTATGACATATACAGCATATAATATAGATATGTGAATGGACTGTCCCAGTCTGTATAGTAATGTCTTATTTTTAAGTAAGGTAACCTATTTATTTCAATGTCTTAATAGGAAAAGACTTGCATGCATTCTTAAAAGTGAAACTGTGTTTGTGAGCTCTCTCAAGGATTGCTTGTCCTTGTCAAAATGTTTATCTTATGAGACGTTTTCTAGAAGGAAGAAAGTGGGTAGCAAGAGAGAGGAAGGGAAGGAAGGAAGGAAGAAAAGCAAGTCAGCTTACAGTGGAGAAAGCTCTCTCTCCTTTGGGAAACACAGCAGAGGTAGCAGATTTGGCCATCGGAGAACAAAGGGCCAAACAGTGAACCTGAGATGGTGAAATAAAATGTAACGTCAACAAAGAGAGGGTCATAGATAAATAGTAAAAGAACCAACTTGCCACAAAAAACCCATTGACATTTTCCCAGAGTCCAGGCAAAGTGCCGGTGACCCGTTAATGCTGGAATGTTTTCCTAGGGTTAAAGGGGGAGCATGCAGCATGTCTGTTCAGAATTTACAAAGTGTTTGAATAACACGGACCGTGTTTTGATAACACATTTTTAGTGGGGGTGAAAATAATAGAATTTATTGGGGCATTTATATGGGCCCCCTTAGTTGTGTGGGGGCAGGGGAGTGGATGGGCTCTAACCACATGTCATTGCACTAATCTATAATTCTCCTTTGAAATTTACGTGTGTGTGTGTGTGTGTGTGTGTGTGTGTGTGTGTGTGTGTGTGAGATGCAAGATACTGCTGTGGTTCCACACTGTCTTAGTTTTACTTTTAAAAATCTCAAGCACTGTTATTTGTTACCTCTAAGAAGGAAAGACAAGAGGGCACAGGCCACATTGCTGTTGTCACCGCGAGCGAGCTGGCATTGTAAAGTTGATGTTGTTTGGGACAAACTAGTACGAGGTCTTTCATATGCTCACAACCAGGCTTGGCCTCGGCTTCCTTCAGCCTCTAGAGGCTGCTGCTTGCTCCAGCTCAGGCTGCAGAGAGGCATTGGAGTGAACCCAACCACCTCTGGGGTCTGGTATTGCAGGGGTCTCCTCCCCAGTGTTGATGTTTTTGTTCAATGTATCACTGTCAGTTAAGCCACGGAAAACCAGGCACCTTTCAATAAATGTCTCATTTGGATTTCATGAAGCTCGGGGTGTAATTGAAATCAAACAGCAAACAGAGTGGAAGGTTCTGCTGTTTGCCCACCCAGTTGGAGCAAGGTGCTGCCTGATGTGTGCCCGACACCCAACATCACTGCCTTTGCCTTGTTTTCTCTGCACTTTCTGGAAAAGAGGACTTGGACTTTAAAGTGTGGCTGAGACACAAGACAACATTGATTTTCCCTCTCTCTATTTATCAGTATTACTGAGCCAATACACACAACAAAGCCCATTCCAAGTAGGAATCATAGATTTGTTCTCCATGATGTTCCAGCACTTTAGACCAATGTAGCCCATAAGTAATAATAATAATACAATATAAGTTCATCAACACAGAAATATTTATTTTTTGACTTTATGAAGCCAGAAAAATATTTTTAGTGGAAATGGTGCTTTTCACCATTTTAAAGGGGGGAATCATCAGATGATTTCGAGTCACAATAATAATATATAACAACAATAATAATATTAGTAAGTTCCCCATGCCCCCAAATCCCGGCTTCCAAAGTGTTTCCTAGCGCTCTTATTTTGACTTTTGAGGGATTTTTCTTTATTTCTCCATCTGTAAAATGTGTCAAAAATAAGATGAAAGAGTATATTACTGAGGGTGGGGCCCCCAGGAGTCCATGAGAATTCTGAATCCTAGTTTCACAGATTGAATTGCACGGAGTTAATAATTTGGTGGCAGTCGGGATGAACCTGCACGCTTTCGTGAGCTTGCTCTAGGGGTAGGATAGAATGAACCTGGTTCTGATGTGGTTGTAGGGACAGCTGGTCTGAGTTACTTGCGCCAGAGTGGGTCTGAACGGTGCCCGTTGCCTGTGGTGGCACTGTGCCACGCTAGCGTTTCCCTGGTCTCTTCAAAGCATTTTGAAGGGACCCCGAAGCCTGCTTCTGGCTGTGTTAAAGCGCAAAACTGACATACACCTTCAGTCACCCCATCTGCAGATAGCGTGAGATTCAGTCTCACGCCTGCTTTCCCCCCAGACGTCCTGCAGCTCAGGTCAAGGCTAACACGAACTTAAAAATCGTCATTCGAAAACTCAGGGCTGAGCCGCCAGCGCTGAGGCTCTTTCCTGGATTTTCCCCCTTGTGGAATCCCCACATTGGATATCTCGCACTCTTTGAAGGGAATAAAAATTAACCACCAAGATTTCTCTGGATCAAAACAAAACAAAAACAATAAAGTGACCGGATCACTCAGGCTCCTATGCCAGAGCCGAACTGGGACCAAATTCTGGGATCTCAGGGGCTGGGCGCGCAGGGTGCCAGCTCCTGGGCTCTCGGAGCCAAAATTGACAAGGCTATCGCTTCTACTCGCTAGCCTCTGACTTGGCGCTGAACACCTTCGCGAGCACCCAAGATTCGCAACACCATCACATCAAAACCCCACACAGCATTTGAGAGCGTGAAGGATCTCTCCACTCTTTAACACGGGCGTGCGGATATTCGTGCTGTGCGGGGTTTGGAACCAGGTTGGAAAGCTTCGCGTAGTTCTACTGCTGGGGTCTGGGCGCTCAGCAGATCCCGCGGCCATCTCATCTGTTCTAGGCAAAAAGTTTCCCGTGTGATCGTGTTCGGTTGGGGGAAGCAGAGTCACCGCATCTCGACCGGAAAATGCGCTCCCGGAGCGATTACTGCAGGCGTCCGTAATTGCTTATTAAAGGAGAATGTTCGGTCTTCTTATATCTGCAAAGAAACGTGTCCCCTCTTCTGCAATAATAAAACAATAAAATATGACGGCACCGTCCTTGACTGTTTGCGGAAACGCAGGGGGGAAAACAGGCAGCTGGGCAAAGGAGCTTAATTCAATATCAAACTGATTATTTCACTAATTATTCTGCCTTCGGTATTGTGCCGCAGAGGAGAGGCGCAGGGAATCTTAACTGCACAGCTGCTAGGGAACCTTTGTGTGGTAGTGTCAGTCCCCACCAAGATGTTGGCGAAAGTGGGGCTTGGGGGAGGTAGAAATCATACAGAGTTCAGGAAAACCGAGCAGTGTGGATTTTTTAAATTGCAAACGATGAAAATGATGGCCCCGGATAGCCGGTTTGTTAGCGTGGATGTGAGGGTAAGCGCTTGATTCGCTCGGTCTGACTCTTGTTGGGTCTTCAGTAGCCCACAGCACTCGGCCTTCTGATTAAGACACGGATCTTTCGTCATTCCAGGAATCCCAAACGCCGAGCACAAGGTTTCTCGCCACTAACCCTTTAGGTAAAAAGATGGGCCATAACAAAAAGCGGTTCCTGTGTGTGGATGGCCAGGAAGTCAGAGGGAAGGTGCGCTTTGATGTTACAGCGTCTGACGCACACACTTTGGGTCGCCTTCCAACCCGCCCCCAGATTTGCACCCTCGGGAACCTGTGCCTTCCGGCGAGCAGGGAGCGTTCAGAGACCTCTGCTCGGGCCTCTAGGACCTCCCTTTGCCAAACTAGCCCCGAGCGCAGGAATGACCCTTAAGCCTAGGGTTAGACCAGGTACGCAGACTTCAAACCATAAACTCCAGCGCCTTATAGACACCGGGATTGATTCTCACAGTGGGTTATAGGTCCCCCAAGGAAACTTAAAAGCACCAAACCAACAACAACAGCCAAACAAACAGGCGGGGAGGAAAAGAAACTTGCAGGCAACTCGATCCAATTAATAAATGCTTAATTGAATTAGTGTCACCTCTGTCAGCCAATAGCAAAGTCCCCCAGCCATGGGGCTGCGAAGCCCCTCCCTGGCAGCACGCATATAAGCAGCCAGCGACAGCTCGTAAGTTTCCAAGCAGTCAAGTAGGCCTAGGGTTTAGCACTGGGGAGCCAACAGAGAGAAGCTGGCTAGTTGCTAAATGGGAACTCAGAGCTGAGTCCTCTTCTCTGGTGTGAGTGTAGGGGGTCCTGGAAGCTAGACAAGGAAAGACGGAAGGAAAAGGAAACGCTGCTTGCTCAGTTTCCATCACCCACCTACAAGCTGGGGTTTGTTCCCTTGCAGAAAGGACGCTGGATTCGGGGCGCGCGCTGAAGCCGCCCCGCAGGTCCCCAGGTGGGTAGCCCGGGCGAGGGAGGAAGGGAACGTTACCTTCCCCTCGGAAGAGGGCGCTGGCTCCCCCCAGCCGGCCTTTATAACCAGGCCGCGGGAGGCGAGGAGGCAGCCGGCAGCCGTCTGCGAATCGCAAAAGCATGCAGTTAGGAGAGCAACTCCTGGTGAGCTCCGTGAACCTGCCGGGCGCGCACTTCTACTCGCTGGAGAGTGCGCGAGGTGGCGGAGCAGGCGGAGGTGGGGGAGGTGGCGGGAACGTCAGCCTCCTCCCCGGTGCTGCTCCCTCGCCCCAGAGACTGGACTTAGACAAAGCGTCCAAGAAGTTTCCGGGCAATCTCCCGTGCCAGGCGGGTAGCGCAGAACCCACAGGCGCCGGCGCGGGGCCCCCCGCGGCCATGCTCAGTGACGCAGACGCCGGGGACACCTTTGGCAACGCCTCGGCTGTGGCCAAGCCCGGTCCCCCGGACGGCCGCAAGGGTTCCCCGTGCGCCGAGGAGGAGCTGCCCTCCGCCGCCAGCGCGGCGGCCAGCGCGCGCTACTCCATGGACAGCCTGAGCTCCGAGCGCTACTACCTCCCGTCGCCGGGACCGCAAGGCTCCGAGCTCGCCGCGCCCTGCTCGCTCTTCCAGTACCAGGCGGCGGCCGGAGCAGCCCACGGATCAGTGTACCCCGCGTCCAATGGCGCGCGCTACCCCTACGGCTCCATGCTGCCCCCCGGTGGATTCCCCGCCTCCGTGTGCCCGCCCGCAAGGGCGCAGTACGGCCCCGCCGCAGGCTCGGGGACCGGTGCCAGTGGCAGCGGCGGCGGGGCTGGCGGTCCTGGCGCCTATCCCTACGGCCAGGGCTCTCCTCTCTACGGGCCGTACGCAGGAGCAGCAGCAGCCGGATCTTGCGGAGGATTGGGAGGCCTCGGGGTGCCCGGTTCCGGCTTCCGCGCCCACGTCTACCTGTGCAACCGGCCCCTATGGCTCAAATTCCATCGTCACCAAACTGAGATGATCATCACCAAACAGGGCAGGTGAGCACAGTGCCGGGTTGAGGAAGTTATGCCCGCTCTTTGCGTCCTATGCTTGGAGTGTTTAAATGCACGCCATACGGGGGACACCGCATCTCCAAAGTCGCGCCCCTTTCCATTCGCACGCACACCTGTGGCTTGGGCCGGCTGCCAAAGTTACTCTCTCTTCTAGTCACCCTCCCTGGGATTGACAGGGAGGAGGCAGAGATGGAAATGGATGGAATGGACCCTTGAAGGTGGATCTACAGGAGCCACTGGCTCCTGGGTTTGCAGCTTGCAATTTACAGCTTGCAGGCGAGGACATGGGGGGGGGGAGGTTGGAGCTGAGCTGCGGCCTGAAATGCAGTTGTTTCAGGCTCCATGCTCTTTGTTGGGCGCTTCTGTGAGAAGAGCAGAAGAAGTTGAGTTTGAGCTGGTGGGTGGGTAGATTTTTTTGACGCCAGATGATGGGGGGTTTGCGGGGAACCTACAAGAAAATTCTGGTACACCTTCAAACTGCCAACAGCTACTTTTGGAGGAACGGAGGAGTGGGTGCTGGGAGACAGGAACTCAAAAGTGTGTGTGTGTGTGTGTGTGTGTGTGTGTGTGTGTGTGTGTGCGCGCGCGCGCGCGCGCTCGCTCGCATGTAAGTGGGCACGCGCCTGCTTAATGTTTTGTGTTACCTGTGTCCTTAAAAATAATTTTTGATATCTCAGTAAGAAAACGAGTAAGATTCTGAAAGACCAGGGAGTTTTGAGTGGATGGAGGTCTCAGAAGCATATGAATTAAGGGAAATACTGATTTGGAGGCTGTTTCAAAAATTGTTAATTCAAAACCGTTTTCGTAGTTTCCGGCCATAGCACCTATTCGTTGTTGTTGTTTTGTTTACTGCAGTCTTCTATTGTGTGTCCAGGGGCGGCAGGGCGTGTCGTGAGCGTTCCTACTGAAATCATCTCCTCTGGTTCTGTTCTTGGCACACAGGCGCATGTTTCCTTTCTTGAGCTTCAACATAAACGGACTCAATCCCACCGCCCACTACAACGTGTTCGTGGAGGTGGTTCTGGCCGACCCTAACCACTGGCGCTTCCAAGGGGGCAAGTGGGTGACCTGTGGCAAAGCCGACAATAACATGCAGGGTGAGGAGAGAGGAGGCCTGGGCCGGGAAGGAACCGGAGCCCCAGTCCTGGACCAGTCACATTTCAATAACCAAGCACCTCACCCAGAGCCTGGGGCCTGGAGATGTTAGCATGAGTCGCCTTGTGTCGAAGAGAAATTTGCTCCGTCGTTTCTCTTGCTTCCTATTATATATCAACCCTTCACCTTGACCCTACCGGGCTGTGTTTGAGAAATAAATAGTCCAATGAGGTTCTGAGTTTGGGGGAAAGCTCCTGGTGTTTTCCTATTCTCTTGAGAAAGCCGGGGCCTCCTCTAACTTAATCTATGAAAGTAAATATTCAATGAGCCACATCCCGTCCCTCTTTTGAAGGCTTCGGATTAACATTCGGGAGCCATCTCTGTTTTCAGTTTGGAGAGGCCGGTGATAGCAGTGCCTTGATTAAGAAAGGCTGGAAGCACCCTGGCCCTGGAGGGGGTGCCTGGAGTCCCGCTGTGATCCAGGGATTTCTGGAAGCAGGTCTCAGACCTGCTGCTGCAAACCCAGGCCTAACAAACAGACCTCCACCCCAACCCCGCACTCAACAGTCCTGTTTGTGTACGCGCTTATGTTTCCTTTCGGTTTTCCTCTTAGGCAACAAAATGTACGTTCACCCGGAATCTCCTAACACTGGTTCCCACTGGATGAGGCAGGAGATTTCCTTTGGGAAGTTAAAACTCACTAATAACAAAGGAGCAAGCAGCAACAACACACAGGTAGAGACAGGAAGAGTGGGGATCTTCCGCCTGGGGCCCCTTGGAGAGAGAGCCATACTTTTGTTCCTGTGTTTAGTTAAGTGTTTGCAGTTATGGCTCCAGCTCACTTTTAATAAATTTATTTACCTTTGTTACTATTATAGTTTCTTACTATTAGGCATAGAAATGTAATTTGGGGGGACTTGGAACCAAGAGGAAAGAGTGTTTATTAAATACACATAAACTCAGTTTTTGTTTCGAGTGGGTTTTTTGTTTATTTTGAGGAGTGGGACCTGTATATGTAGCCCAGGCTAGCCTTGAACTACTGATCCTCCTACCTCCCAGGTTAGATGGTGGTATTATGAGTGTATCCCACCACTCCAGGTTCAGCATTGGAACTTGAAGTTGCAAAAGTGTTAATGCCAAGAATCTTAAAAATGATAACAAAAAACTCAGCTCTATTTCAAGAAGCGGCGAGGACCTTGCTATTCAGTGTTGTGAAGAACACATCCTTTGAGGTTTTCCCGCATATAACACAAAAGGGGGGGAGTCTGCTAATTTCCGTAGTGGGCAAGCCGAAGTCCCATTTCACAATACACAATTTGTTAAAGTCTCTCTTTGGCTCCGTTTCCAGATGATAGTGCTGCAGTCTTTGCACAAATACCAACCACGACTGCACATTGTGGAAGTGACCGAGGATGGTGTAGAGGATCTGAATGAGCCTTCCAAGACCCAGACCTTCACCTTCTCAGAAACACAGTTCATCGCCGTGACCGCCTACCAAAACACCGACGTGAGTGTCCCAGGCTTGGCAGGAGCCTCTCAGGCTAGGTCTGTCCAGATAAAGCCCTCAGTTACTATCCTTCTCCTCTCTCTAGATTACGCAGCTAAAGATTGACCATAACCCTTTCGCCAAAGGCTTCCGGGACAACTACGATTCGTAAGTACTGCTCTCCCCCGTACTCACAAGGTCGTCTTTTAAAAGACTGTCTGTCTCCCGTCCCAGGCTGCCTGCAAGTAAAGATGAACTTGAACTTATGATGGTCTTACCTCCATCTCCTTAGTGCCGAGCTCACAAGCATGGGCTACCACACCCAGGCTTCGAGTGTGCTAGACAACCATTCTCTCAATTGAGCTTCATCTTCAAGCCCATTTCCTGCGTCATCTTTGAACAGGAAATGAGTCATCATTTTCCTGAGGACATATTTAGTATGACATTTTATATCTGGGATTTTTTTTTACCTATTTTCATGTTTGTTTTTGCTGATATACACAAACACAGCACACAGCACACACTGGGTATTAAACTCAGGTCTTTGTACATGCAAGGTAAACATTCTACCATTGAGCTATATCCCCAGACCTATTTTTGCATATATTGGCCTTAAGCAATCTTGCTTTACTTATTTGTGCCCATTTTTTTAATTTGATCCAACTATTTTTTTAAAACACTATTTCTAATGAAGTATGTTTGTGTCTGTGTGTGAGTATGTACTCATGAATTGGGTGCCAGCAGGCCAGAGGTGTCAGATCCCATAGAGCTGGAGTTACAGGTGGTTGTCAGCCCCTTGACGTGTGTGCTTCCAACCAAACTCAGCCTTCAACTCCTGCTCCAACATTGAAAAGACTCCCTAGCAGATTTCCCCCTTCTCGTGTTATATGAGGAAAAGTCTGGAAGGTCGCTGTTTTCACCACACCGAATAGCAAGGCCCTGCATTTGAAATAGCATTGAGTTGTGGGGCTGCCTCATGGCATCCTGTCCATCACATTGACAAGAGGGGGTGTACGACTGAGCACTTGTAAAAGTAGATTTCCTCATTTGTTTATTTGGCGGTAGAGGCTCATGTAGCTCAGGCTGGCCTCAAACTCAAACTGGCTGTGTAGCTTCCATGGCCTTTTACTTCTGACTTCCTGTGCTGGGACTGCAGGCCTGGCACTAGCCCTGGTGTGTATAGATCAGGCCACGGAACCCAGGCCTTCCTGCTGGCAAGGCCAGCCCTCCACAAAAGGGTCTCTAGCCACAGATCTGACCACTAGGAGGAAAGTTCCTGTTAAGGAGTGGGAGTTCCACTGTAGTCTCTTGTGGAACACACCAGCCCGCTCAGCCCATGCAGTTGAGAACAAGGCTCTAGTTTCTGGGAGATAGTTTGTTTGGGGCTAACACAGGTTGTTGTTTTTTTTTTTTAAGTGTCTCTCTTTATATTGTAGCATGTACACCGCTTCAGAAAATGACAGGTTAACTCCATCTCCCACGGATTCTCCTAGATCCCATCAGATTGTCCCTGGAGGTCGGTACGGCGTTCAAAACTTCTTCCCGGAGCCCTTTGTCAACACGTTACCTCAAGCCCGATATTATAATGGTGAGAGAACCGTGCCACAGACCAACGGCCTCCTTTCACCCCAACAGAGCGAAGAGGTGACCAACCCTCCCCAGCGGTGGCTTGTCACGCCTGTCCAGCAACCTGTGACCAACAAGCTAGACATCAGTTCCTATGAATCTGAATACACTTCCAGTACCTTGCTCCCGTATGGTATTAAGTCCTTGCCCCTCCAGACATCTCATGCCCTGGGGTATTACCCTGACCCAACCTTCCCTGCAATGGCAGGGTGGGGAGGCCGAGGCGCTTATCAGAGGAAGATGGCAGCTGGCCTACCATGGACATCCAGAATGAGCCCCCCTGTGTTCCCAGAAGACCAGCTTGCCAAGGAAAAAGTCAAAGAAGAAATTAGCTCCTCCTGGATAGAAACCCCCCCTTCCATCAAGTCTCTAGACTCCAACGATTCAGGGGTGTACGGCAGTGCTTGCAAGAGAAAGCGCTTGTCCCCTAGCACCTCCAGCAATGGAAACTCGCCCCCTGTCAAGTGTGAGGATGTGACCCCTGAAGAGTACAGTAAAGACGCCTCGAAAGGCATGGGGGCATATTACGCTTTCTACACAACTCCCTGAAGAGCTGTTTTAACCCCCAGTGTTTTCCAGGTGGACCTGGTGGTGTTCCTGTTGTTTTCTTTACCTAGGTGACCAAAAAGACTTTTCCCCTCCACCTTTGCTGTCTCCTGTTTTGTGCAGTTCTCTGAGAGAAGGTGCCAAAGCTTTGCCGTAGCTGCAGGTAACGAACTGAAGCAAACCTAGCATTTTTCTTTTTTACCCTTTGTAAAATAAAGTTAATGGAGGACTCAGAAGTGTTTTAAAATTCAGAGGTTGTTCAAAGTGCTGGATTTATTTATGGGAAACAAACATTCAAGAAAAGGCTGTGAAACTGAGTGCCAGATGCTATCCAGTGAGTTTCAAAAGCAAAAAGCAAGCAAAAGTCTTTAGCTCTCATTTCTACTTGTAAATCTTTAAGCAAACAGCAGCCCAGAGTGTTAAGGTATTTTTGCTTCAGGAAAAGAAGGGCTGGGCCTTGAGTTTCAAAAGTGGGCTCTTCATGGCTATCTTCTGCCAGTGGCTGAAGAGTCTGGGCTTGAGAGTCAAGGAAGGGAAACCTAATGGAAAGTGGCTAGCTAGTCTTGGCTGCCTGTAGCCCCTTACGGGATTTTGGGATAAACCATTTGCCATAGGGATGGATGGCCCTGTGTTGCGGGATGAAACCAGGGGGATCAGAGAGAAAGGGAGAATTTAATTGTACAGTTGTGTGTTTAGACACCGTAGAGTACTCTGGAATATATTGTACAAATTGAGCTGCTTAGGTATCAGAGATAAACTAATGTAAACTTGGTGCCTAGGCTTTGTAAAGAATTTGCAGGGTTGAGCGGAGCCTCAGTAGCTCCGCTATTCTGTCTACTTAGTTATGTACTGCCTCTGTATTCACTTCAACCACACTTAAGAAAAAAAAAAAACCTGTTTAATCCTCTTTCCTTGGTCATCCCTACTTTGCCTTTCAGTAAATGTGAAGAAATTGCAGTCTGATGCCACAGTTCCTATAGACTTTTTAGAGACTCTGGATTTTTATGTACAGTTGTAAGTCATTTTTAATAAATGTGGTTCAATGAGGGAACGGATACAGCTCTGTCTTCTGTGCTATGGATTTTATGCATCTAATTTTGTTTCCTTCTGCCCTTTTTCAGAGTGAACAGTCTCTTACACATTACACACATACACACACCAAACTGGTATCTTTTAACTAGGTACTGTGGTCCTGAGGAGTGGGCAGGGGGTACTTCTTTTTAATCCCTCCCATCCCCACCCCCACTCCAAAGATGAATGGGATCTACTTCCTTGCCCCACTAGGAAGTGTGGACAATGGATGTTGGCTGGGGAGGGGGTGGGTTGGGGAGGGAGTGTTTGCCCTGGAGACGTAAGATTGCACTCTGCAGGTTTAATTCTAGCTCCCCACCCTCGGCCCCTGACCTTAGTCATTTAGTTCTTTTCCTTGGTTTACTTTAGGCTACCGGTTCCTAGACCCACTTAAGCTCCCTGGGAACCCCCGCGGCCATTCGAGCGCCTAAGAGTTCCGGGTCCTTTCAGTACCGCAGGGCGCGATGTTCGCTAACCCCAAGCCTTGCGCCCATCTGCGGTTTTCCGCGATTGGTGCAGCTGTTGTCCTCGGTTGCCTTACCCTCAGCTAAATTTCATCCTCGACTCAGGGCTAGTACGCAGGCTAGCGCTGGGTGCGGCGATCACGGAGTATTCCACTCGTCTCGTGCACTGCTGTTCTGCAAACAGCATCTGGACAGCGGCGCATCTCCTCGCTCGAAGCTCCGCTTTAGTTACTTAACTGCGGGTGACGAAGCCCCCCAACCCCCAGGCCCTCGCTGAACCCTAGATGTGCGGCAGACCAGGCCGTTAGAAAGAGAGGGTCCTCCCCGCCCCCTGCCAGACGTCCCACCGGGTTATCTGCAGACGGCTTAAAACCCAGCTTGCAAACCCTTGGAACCCCCTTCTCACCCTGGGGTAAAGGTCTGGCTGGGAGGGTCATTCTAACTGCAGAGCGCGGAAATGCAGCTGCTAAGAGGATTAGCTGTGGGGAGGCAAGCAATCAGTCGGACCCTCCTCCCCTTCTGCGCCCAATTAAGGCGGCAAGAAGATGTACCTGAACTGTGGGTCTCTCATGTCCTCCAAACTTCTGGGGCCAGAGCCCTCCCTGCACCGCCATTAACTTGGGGACCTGCTAGCTCCACATTCCCAAGATTGCCTGCTCAAGACTCTTTATCAAAGCCGCCCCGACTGTTACCGGAGTGTCAGGTGTGTGTATGTGTGTACTTTCTGGAGATTTTTTTTTTAAATGTATGTCTGTGGGCAGCAGATTTGAGACAGAGACAGAGACAGAGACAGACAGAGAGACAGAGAGGGAGGGAGGAGAGAAAAGCATAGTTAGCCCAACCTAGTCAGAACCAACGTCCAACGGTTGGGTATCTGGAATATCAAACGATGCTCTGCCGTTTCTGTCCTCTAGAAAAACCCGAAAATGCTAATCACACGCCGGGATAAAGAGACCTCTGGCCTAGTCTATTTCAAGTCTTGTATATTTTTGCACCGTACAGTAAAAAGAATCTAGTACTTGTGAAAAGTCCCTCACAGTGTTTAATAGAAACGTAAATGGCTGAGTGGCCCCAATTAACACCTTGTGATAAGGCATTCCTAAGATGGAGTGTCAGACACCAAATTGTGAAGAGATGTATCTAATTAATCCTCCTAGGATGACACCGATAAACAAGACTCCATTTAAATAAAGATCAAGGGCTAGGAGCCGGGTCGGCATGTTTACCTTCCCAACCCTGGCCCTGCGCACCTTTGCGCCGGCGCAGGCCTCTCCCCCTCGCAAGGCGGAGACACAAGCGTAGGGGGTCTGCTGACTCGCCCAAGTTCGCTTGACCTCAGGTCTTGCCACAAACAAAACCGCTTAAACAAACTACAACGAAAGAGAAAAAATCGTCACAAAAGCAAAAAACGATTCGTGGTTGGAAATATCTCTTCATCGCCAAACTGTCTGGTTTTCGAGATAAAAAGGATAAAAAGCAAGCCAACAATACCCGTATTAATTAACTTTTTGCTTTGGAGGAAATTTGGAACAGGACCTTCCTCCGTCCTGCTGCGGGTTCCTTCTCAGTGGGTGCAGTTTTTCTCTACTGTGGTGCGAAAGCCAAGAATTGCTGGGATGGGCGGGGGCGGGGGGTTATAGCTACCCTGAGCGTGGTAGGGAACTTCCGATGCCTGGAAGGAAAACTGGGAAAGGCGGCAAAAAGCCTAAAAGAATTTAAGGGCCGAGGAGAAAGCTGCTCCTTAGTTGGTCTTCGTCTTGACTGGTGTTAAGGCTGCGGTTGAAGCCGGGTTACTGCTGTAATTTATGCCCCAAACCTCAAGGGATGCTGAGGCCCCGAATTTCTGTTCGTCCCACCCAGTTTCCCTCCTTTCTAATTAAGCTTAAAGCCCAAATAAAGAAGGCAGGCTCTCGGGCTTTCTCGAATTGGGGTGGGGGTGGGGTTTGAGAGAAGAGATCAGAGAGAGAGAGAGAGAGAGAGAGAGAGAGAGAGAGAGAGAGAGAGAAGAGATGGGGTTGTGGGGGGATGAGTCCCTGCAAGTGTCATGGAAATGCTGGCGAATGAAAACATTCCCGATATTCTGCCACCGGTAGGGACAAGAAAATCCTGGCATTTTACGCTTTTGCACGTTTCTTCCTTCTGCTCCCCGGGATGTGTCACCGACTGACTGTCCTCTGCTCCGCTGCGCCCGGATTTCAAAAATTCCGCTTTCACCCGGTAAAAATTTCTGAACAACCAGGGGACTTCTAAAATAGCAATTTAAAGAGGAGGAAGGGGAGGAGGGAGAGAAGAAGGAAAAGGAAGAAGAAGAAGAAGAAGAAGAAGAAGAAGAAGAAGAAGAAGAAGAAGAAGAAGAAGAAGAAGAAAGAAAGAAAGAAAGAAAGAAAGAAAGAAAGAAAGAAAGAAAGAAAGAGAAAAATCCAACCTGTGTTATTTGCATCCTAAGGAACCCTTCCGTAACCCCATGCCCACCCCCGAGGCCTCAAGTTTGGATTTTCAGACAAATTCGGCAGGTCAGCCTTGTCCTCCAAGTCAAGAGACCGTTCCACCTGCTGCTGTCTGTTCGGGTAGCCGGATCCCTTCCCGCCTTCGCAGAGGCCTGCACCGCGCGCTCCGGGTTTGGACCTCGGCTCGCCTAAGCGAACCCTGGGTGGGCTTCATTTCCCCACCGCTGAAGCTGGGGCGATTCCGGTCGGCAAGTGTGAAGTGGCGGGAACAGTCTCTTCGCTTTGCTTTCACCTTTTCTTTCTTTCGTTTTTTTTCCCCTGTCTTTCTATCTTTCTTTTTTATTTTATCTTATTTTATTTTGGGGTCTTGTTTTTTTGAGTTTGAGACAGGGCCTCAAGCAGCCCAGGTTGCACTTTAACTCAGCTGTGTAGCTGAGGATGACTTTGAACTCCTGATCGTCCTGCTTCTCCTGTCTCTCAGGTTTTGATACAGGGTCTCACACTAGAACACCGGCTGTCCTCAAACTCAGGGTAATCCTCCTGCCTCACTTCCGAATACTGGTGAGCCACAGGGTTGAGCAATCTGGAGGGACACAACCCTTCGTCCTGGTCATCCTATGCATAGAACGCCAGCATGCAGCCTTCAAAGGGAAGAGTTGTCCCCCATAGTGTCCCGCGTCAGAGGGAGTTCTGCCGCGGTGTCCGCCCAGATCGCTCCTTATTTTAGACTGCACCCTCACCTCTACGCCTTTCAAACACTAAAAACGTGCGTTTACAAAGCCGGGTGTCCGGGTGTGGCTGACTTTGCCAAGCGAGAGGCCTGGGCTGCTCTGCTTCCAGCCGCGGTTGCCCTCCGCCATCTGGTGGCCGTCGCGAGTAACGCTTTCCCCGTGGAACAGGACTTCTTCCTGCGGGCCCAGGTCTGAGTCTGCTTCTCTGTGTATCTATGTCGTTATGCAGCACGAGCGTAAGGTGTCTTTGTTCATGTCCACCTTACAGTAGCTTCTTGGTGTAGAAGGAGCCCAGGACTTAGACTCTAAGACCAACTTTCCTGGCTGCACTATCCGTTTCCTCACCTACAGCCCCAAGTGAGGAGGAAAAAAAAAAGAGATTATAAAACTAACTGTTTTATAGAATGGTATTGTTAAATATTAGCTTTTGAGGGTTTTGTTTGTTTGTTTGTCTGGTTTTTGTTATGATTTTTTGAGACAGGGTTTCTTGTGTAGTCCTGGCTGTCCTGGAACCCATCTGTAGACCCCAGGCTGGCCTTGAACTCAGTGATTGCCCCTGCCTCTGCTTCCTGAATGCTGGGATTAAAGGCCAGGATTCATGCCCGGCTTTAATGACTAGTTTTATTTATAGCAGAAGTCATTACTGCAGGTTAACTGTAACGAGTCTCACTGTGACATTTCCATACATACATCATATGCTAGGCTTTGGTCATACCCACTCTCCTGTCCTCTCTCCCGCCCTCTCTCCTGCTCACACACAGTCTTCCCAGAGCCCCTGGCCTATCTTCAAGTCATTTTGCTTTGTTTTTTTTTCCTAGCTTTTGCATGTAAGAAAAACAAAAGAAGTTCCGTTTGTCTTTCTGTATCTGGTTTATTTTCCTTCTTACAGGGACCTCTAGGCCCACCACTTTCCTGTAAAGGGCATGCTTCCTTCTTCATGACTGAACAGTTCCTCACCGTGTGAACACACCTGTCCAGGGGCACCCAGGCTGACCCCAGGATGCCACCGTGAAGAGAGCAATAACAGATGGAGATAGACAGGTATCTCTATTTTGAAAGAACAGATTATTTTTATTTTTGTGTTTATATGTTTGCCTACATATACATACATGTACTATGCGTGCCCGTTGCCCACAGAGGCCAGAAGATGGTGTCAGATCCCTGGGAGCTGGAGTGACAGGTGGTTGTGAGCCACCTGATGTGGCTCCTGGGAACTGTCACCAAGCAGTTGCTCCAGGTCCCCAGCCAACGTAACTTTTTATAAATGTAAGATCACACACCATCAGGGGCCTTCAGAGTCTCCCTGCTTCAGAACTACTGTTATGGACATTAGAGAAGAACCCCATCCTGGTGCTTGAAAGCCTTGCCACCGTCCCATCCCCCACTTTAATGCCTGCCACCAGAGGAGTCTCCACCCGCCTGTGTTTCAGAAATTGCTGTAAGAAGCGTTTTCATAACAGAGTGTATTTATAATTTAGGAGCACAGTGCCGAGAGTGATTGACAGAAACTGTGTGGTAATCGGGAACCTTATCGTCCCAATGTTTTCCTTGAAAGCAATCTTCTCTCAGACTATGACTCTTTTGGGTGGCTGTGTTTAATAAATGCCCCTGTAAGCTTTCTTACAATTGCACGCATTTGCATCTCATGCTTATACAAAAGCTAGCAGGAAATGAGACCATGAGCCTGGCCGCTCGGAGCTCTAGCAGTCCCAATTACTCTTACAGACTTGTTTCTAACGCTGAGCATTGGTCCCACATGAGCAGTATGGACAGCGTGGCGGTTGTGGCTGGCTTTCATTATCAACCTGATCCAACCCAGAATCACCTGGGCAAAGAGTCTTTGTGAAGGCAAGAGGTGAGCCCTCTCGGAGGAAGGATGCACCATTTACAAATGCTTTGAGGAAGGAAGGTTTATGTCATATTCGTAGCCTTCATAACTGCCGTTAAGGAGTGCACTCAAGGGGCTGGAGAGATGGCTCAGTGCTTAAAAGCACTGGCTGCTCTTCCAGAAGACCCAAGTTGGATTCCCAGCACCCACATGGCAGCTCACAGCCATCTGTAACTCTAGTGTCAGGGGATCTGACAGCATTTTCTCTTTTGGCTTCCCCAGGCACTAAGCAAGTACATGGTATATACAAGCAAAGCACACAGAAAAATAAAAAGACATCTCAACACAGGCGTGGTCACAGAAAAATAAAAAGACATCTCAACACAGGCGTGGTAGGACATACCTTTAATCCCAGCACTCAGGAGACAGAAGTGGGTGGATCTCTGTGAGCTAGACCAGCCTGGTGTACCTACCAGTTCGAAGCTAGCCAGAGGTATTCAGTGCAGTGAGACCCTCTCTGGGTCGGGGGAGGGGAGATAAGCTCAAAGTCTGGTGATGTGGCCCAGTGGGCAAAGGCACCTGCCGTGCAAGCCTGGAGACCTGAGTCCTTAGTCTGCTGCTATTTACTTCCAGGGTATGAAATCTAGGATCCCAGCTTGCTGCTTTTCATGACTTATACTGAGGGGGCCGATGTTATTCTGGCGGGTTTGGCTTTAATAGGTTGGCTTTCTCCTCTTGCAGCTTTGGTACTGGGTTGTTTTGTTGTTGTTGTTTGGTTTTCTGGGTTTTTTTTAATTATTTATTTATTGTGTATACAATATTCTGTCTGTGTATGTCTGCAGGCCAGAAGAGGGCACCAGACCTCTTTAAAGATGGTTGTGAGCCACCATGTGGTTGCCGGGAATTGAACTCAGGACCTTTGGAAGGGCAGGCAATGCTCTTAACCACTGAGCCATCTCTCCAGCCCTGGTTTTCTGTTTTTTCGAGACAGGGTTTCTCTGTAGCTTTGGAGCCTGTCCTGGAACTAGCTCTTGTAGACCAGGCTGGCCTCAAACTCAGAGATCCACCTGCCTCTGCCTCCCAAGTGCTGGGATTAAAGGCATGATCCACCACCGCCCCGCAGTACTGGTTTTTTGTAGGTAGTGTTAGCATTTTTAACTATAATATAAATTTCTTCTTCTTTTTTTTTTAAAGACAGTCTCACTATGTAGACAAGTGTGGTGGTTTGAATAAAAATAGTCCCCAAAGCACTATTAGGAGGTGTGGCCTTGTTGGAGTGTGTGGGGCCTTGTTGAAGACAGCCTGTCACTGGGGGTGGGCTTTGAGTTTCAAATGTTCAAGCTAGGCCCAGTGTGTCTCTTTCTGCTCCTGCAGATCCCGATGAAAAGCTTCAGCTGCCTCGCCAGCACCTGTCCCTTCCCCCTCTTTTGACATGGTAATGCATATCCTGCGCCATTCCCACTGGAAGAATGCGTCAGCTTTTTCACGTCATTTTTACTAGAGGTAACAGTTACGAGATTGCATGAGTCTCAGAAGAGACTGTGGACTTTTAAGCAGAGCTGAGATTAAGATAGATTATGGGGGCTTTTGAAGTGGGACTATGATATGGCTACAAACCATGGGGGCCAGGGAGTGGACTACAGTAGTTTGAATGCAGATGACCCTCTTAGGCCCATAGGGAATGGCACTATTAGGACGCTATTAGCCCTTCTTGGAGGAAGTGTGTCACTGGGGGTGGGCTTTGAGGTTTCAGATGCTCCAGCCAGATCCAGTGTCTCTCTTGCTACTGCTTGCTGATCCAGATGTGAAACTTAGCTACCTCTCCAGCACCATGTCTGCCTGTATGCCATTATGTCCCACCATGATGACATGGACTTAACCTCAGACACTGTAAACAGCTCCAATGAAATGTTTTTCTTTATAAGAAATATTTTTCTTTTTTTAAAATGTTTTTTTTTTAATGTTTTTCTTTTTTTTAAAATGTTTTTCTTTTATAAGAGTGGCCTTGGTCATGGTGTCCCTTCAGAGCAATAGAAGTCAGCTGGGCTAGCCTGGACATTGCTGAGATCTGCTGCCTCTGAGCTCTGGAACTAAAGGTGTGACCACCACACCCAGTCAAACGGGCACAGTTCACAACACATCCAAAGAGAAGCTCTTCTCTGCTGTGTTTGTCTGAAGTTCTAAGTGTGTCTCTGTCTGTCTTTCCCTCAGTCTGTGAAATGTCTATTGGATCTCACTGAACAGTTGCTGACTTTAGCTTTTGTCCTTCTGCCCTGTTTGTTTGTTTTTAAAGATTTATTTATCCTGTATACAGTGTTCTGTCTGCATGTATGCCTGCCCTCCAGAGATCTCGTTCTAGATGGTTATGAGCCACCAAGTGGTTGCTGGGAATCGAACTCAGGACCTCTTGAAGAGCAGTCAATGCTAACCTCTGAGCCATTTTTCCAGCCCTACCTTGTTCATTCTTAGATATGATTTCTTGATAAGTATCAGACATTTTTAAAGTTGTGATCACACTTGATTTTTTTTTTTACTTTATTGTTACCATATCTGGTTATTCTGGTCTTTCAGAAATTTGTTTTTTTTTTTTTTTTTTTAAGATTTATTTTCAAGCCAGGAAGTGGTGGCGCAGGCCTTTAATCCCAGCACTCAGAAGGCAAAGCAGGCAGATCTCTGTGAGTTTGAAGCCAGCCTGGTCTACAGAGTGAGCTCCAGGACAGCCAGGGCTACACAGAGAAACCCTGTCTCAAAAAAAAAAAAAGATTTATCTTTTATTTGATGTGTGTATTAATCTCATGCAGTACCTACAGAGGCCAGAAGAGGGTAGTATTCCCCCAGAGCTGAAGTTACAGGCAATTGTAATGTGAGAGCTGAGAGTTGGACTCAGGCCCTCTGGACTCAGCCCATGCTCTTAACTGAGCCATCTCTTCAGCCCTCCTGACATTCTTTTCCTTGCTCTAGTCTGTCAGTAACACTCCACTGTGGCTTTGATTGACTTACTTCCAGCTTCTGTTTTGGTTGTTTAGTTCCTAGCGAATTCCCCTGCGCTGTTATTTCTCGCTATTCTGCTCACGTTTTCTTGTGATTTCCTTACTGCAGCCATAGTGCACTTGTTTGAACCACCTTTGAAAAATGGTCACTTTTTTTTTTTTTGAGACAGGGTCTCTGTGTAGCCCTGGCTGTCCTGGTCACTCTGTAGACCAGGCTGGCCTCCAACTCACAGAGATCCACCTGCCTCTGCTGGGATTAAGGTGTGTGCTGCCTCGCATGCCTAGTAACTGGTTCACAGTTTACAGTAGAGATCTGAACTGTTTCTCCTTCGTCTCAGTTAGTTTGTTATGTTTGACTTGATTTTTGAGGAATTGTGAGCAACCCATTTCATGCTGACTTGAGTTTTCTTATTTGTTTCTCTAGGTAGCCACTTGAGCATTTGTTGGGTTGCATGTGTCTCCCTCCCCCCTTTTTAACATTTAGAAAAATGCCAATTTATTGTATGTGTGTGGGCCTGCACCTCGTTGCATGAATGGAGGTCAGAGTGCAGCAGAAGGAAGTTGGTTTTCTCCTCCCACCTTGTGGGTTCTGGGAATCAAGCCCAGGTCATCAGGCTTGGTGGCAAGCACCTTTTCCCACTGATCCTTCTTGTTGGTCTTTGTACATTATTTTTGTTTGTTTTGTTTTAGACGGGTCTTCCTTTTCCGATGTTTTACATGTGTTGGTATTTTGCCCGCATGGATATCTGTGTACCACTTGTATGCCTGGTGCTATGGAAGACAGAAAAGGGAGACAGATCTCTGCAGGTGGAATTACAGACGTTTGGGAGCTGCCATGTGGATGCTGGGAATTAAACCCAGGTCCTCTGGAAGAGCAACCAGTGCTCTTAACTGCTGAGCTATCTCTCCAGCCCCTTTAGTGGGTTATTAGTGGGTATTTTTCGCTTTGACTTACAATCCTCAGTACTCTCTGGAGAGGAGACGACAGCAGTAGCAAAATCAATGCGCTGGCATCAATCAAGGCATTAAAGTGCGGTAGGGCCTGAGAGCGGACTCCGGAGGTGAAGGTGCTTGCCTTGCAAGTCTGACTGCTTGAACCAAATCCCTGGAGCCCATAAGAAAAACTGGACGCAGTGATGCACATTATCTGCAATCCCAGAGGAGATGGCAGGTAGACACGAGAGAAACTTCCAGAATCCTGCAGAGCAGCTAGCCTGGGGGGAGCAGGAGCAGAAACGATGCCTCCACTAGGTGGCAGGCAAGAATCTCGGACCTTCACACAAAGCTCTGCTGTACCTGCACCTCCTCCACACAAACGACTTCTAGGAAGCGCACTAGAGAGCAATGGGGCTTTGTTATAGGTTGTTTTAGCGGGGCAGTGGTGGCGCGCG
>NC_022012.1:90537561-90539417 GCF_000317375.1 Microtus ochrogaster
AAAAAAAAAAAAAAATCATTAAAAGAAAAGAAAAAGAATAGAGAAAAAGAGTTTGGAATTTTGGTTTTCCAAACACGTGGTTGATCCCGTCTAATGCACGGTAGATGTTAGAGGTGGGGAAAGAGAGGGCGGGCGAACACTGGACCAGGGAGATGGGAGCAATGGTAGTACGTCAGTGTCTGTGGGCACTTCCCTAGGCGCCATCCTGACAGCCAGTGCTGTCTGTCCTTTCACAGGACAGTGTACACTGTTCCCTAGGGCACAGGGTGAGAGATACTTATTTGAAAATTTCTGCCCCCCGATAAGCCTCTCCCCAGACGCAGCAATCCAAAACAAACCAAATCAGAAAAGGTCCACGTTTAGTGGGTAAAACGCTCCTAGATGATCTCCTTATACCCCCCACCCCAGCCCCCGCCAGAGAAGACAGGGAAAAGAGACTAAAAACCCCATGTCTGTTTTCTGGGGAGCAGTAAATTTAAATACCCTGTGGGAGTGGTCTTGAGCATCTCTGGGAGAGGGGTTCATCATTTGACGGGGTTGCTGAGATGTGGCAGGGTTTGGAGAGAGATGGGGGAGGGGGCTTGGGGTGGAGCTTCCACCAGAACATTCCATTCTCTTTGGGTGTATGGAAGCCAGAGGCTGGGGTGAAGCGTCCACGAACAGGGAAAGGTGAGAGGGTAGAGGGAGATGGTCTCTTCACCCAGAGGTGACACTCACTGGATCCAGTTGTCTGTGGCGGGTGTGCATGCGTGCGTGCGTGCGTGCGTGTGTGTGTGTGTGTGTGTGTGTGTGTGTGTGTGTGTTTGTCAGAATCAAAGGAGTTGTCCCCCAACAGAAACGTCTTTTTCTGGGAACTGGTTGCAGACACTTTCTTGCATTGCACCCATAACTGCTCTGGGGTAGGCCAGCTGCTGAGTGGTCGGGTCCAGCCAGTGGTGGTTAGGGACTGTTGCAAAAGGTCCACATTTTCACAGTCATCCCACAGTGCTGGGCTGTGGCCTCTGCTCCTGGTCCCTTGGGAGGACAAACAATCTCACACATAATAGGAAAAGATACAAGAGAGACTTTTTCTCTCAGACTGTTCCAGACAGGAGCAGGTCAGGGCGCTCTAAATAATGGACTTTCAAAGGGAGAAGAATAGGATTCTCACTTTCAGAAATCTGAGACAGCAGCTCTAGAAGCCGCGCTGGCCGATGATGGCCGTTGATGCAGGTACCTGTCGGTGTCTCCGGGAGTTGAATGTGGAACTGAGGTCTTTGGGTGCAACCGCCCCGTTTGGGAAGCTGACAAACTGGTGCGCGGGAGTGGCCTGCCTTGAGAGCTCTGCTTAGAGGAAGGAATGCTGTGGACAGCTTGTCCTGGATGTGGGAAGGGTGGGGCTTTTTTGCCTTAGACTTCTAGGCCTTAGCTGCCTGCCAATCAGGTGAGCAGTGTGATCTACACCCCCCTCCCCCCCTAAGCTGCCTTGGGAGCCTCCAAGGGCGATTGTTATCCTGATAGGAGGACCCACCAGCTCCTTCTCTGACTTTTCCTGTTCACCTCGCTACCTTCCCCGCATTCACTGCAAGCCCGACTCTTACTAAAGCTGCATAGACGTGGGTTTTCTCCACCCTTAAAACAACAACAACAACAAAAACACTTGTTTAAACCGGATAGTGGTGGCACAAGCCTTTAATCCCAGTACTTGGGAGGCAGAGGCAGGCGGATCTCTGTGAGTTCGAGGCTTAGTCTACAGAGCAAGTTCCAGGACAGGCTCTTAAGCTACACAGAGAAGCCTGTCTCGAAAAACCAACCAACAAACAAACAAAACTAACAACAACAAAACCCTTATTTAATTGTATGTGTGTGTGTGTGCG
>NC_022012.1:90540702-90543414 GCF_000317375.1 Microtus ochrogaster
AATGGTATAGTGTTGGAATAGAAGATGGTGTGAGGAGGGAGGAAAAGAAGGGGAAATTATTAGAAAGGGGATTTATTAGTCCTTTTTGGACAGGAAATTTAAAAGAGCAGAGGTATCAGTTTTGCCGATCTCCAATGATGGGCTGCAAAGTAAAATATCATCTACATACTGTATGAGAGAGACAGTAAGAGTAGATCAGAAGCTAAAGCCTGACCAAGTAGGTGTGGGCTGTTCCAGAATCCCTGGGGAAAGATGGTCCAGGTGAGCTATGTGAAGAGGTGAGTGTCAGGGTCAGCTCAGGTGAAGGCAAAGATATTTTGAGATTGAGAGCTGAGAGGAATAGAGAGAAACATCCTTGAGATCTAGAACTGAGAAGTGGGAGGTTGGAGGGATAGTGGAAAGAATTGTGTAAGGGTTAGGCACTACAGGATGAAGAGGAACCACTGTGGATTTAATGAGTTGGAGGTCTTGAACCAATACAACTCCTTCAGCAGAGATGGTTTTATTTAAGAAAGAAAGAAAGAAAGAAAGAAAGAAAGAAAGAAAGAAAGAAAGAGGGGCTGGAGAGATGGCTCAGAGGTTAAGAGCACTGACTGCTCTTCTGGAGGTCCTGAGTTCAATTCCCAGCAACCACATGGTGGCTCACAACCATCTGTAATGAGATCTGGTACCCTCTTCTGGCCTGCAGGCATATATGGAGGCTGAACACTGTGTACATAATAAATAAATAAATAAATCTTTTAAAAGAGAGAGAGAGAGAGAGAGAGAGAGAGAGAGAGAGAGAGAGAGAGAGAGAGAGAAGAAGAAGAAGAAGAAGAAGAAGAAGAAGAAGAAGAGAATTTAGAGGTTCTTTTTTTTTTTTTGCCAAGTGTAACAATTGCCTTTCGTGCATGAAAGGGCCGACAGAGATACAGGAAGGCTTGAGAAGTGGGGGAGGGGTCTGATTTGGGACAGAATGTCCATCTGGGGACAGAAGGCTGAGCCTAACAAGGAAGTTTGCTGGAGAGGATTAGGTAGCGACTCAGGGTGTGGTGGGGTTGCATGAGTTAAAAAGAAAAGCATTTTTAAAAAGACTTTTTTATTTTAACTTATTTTTATATGTATGAACATTTTGCCTGCATGTATATATGTGCACTACAGTGCCTGAAGAAGAAGATGAAACACCAAAACAGGAGTTTTTAACCAGTTGTGAGCTGCCATGTGGGTGCTGGTAATCAAACCCAGGTCCTCTAGAGAACAGCATGTGTTCTTAACCTCTGAACCATCTCTCTAGGCCCAAGACATTTTTTATTTGTTTTAACATCCCAATCGAACTTTCCCCTCTCCTTCTCTGTATTTCTTCAGAAAAGGACAGGCTGTTATCATTCATAAATGCAGGTGACTGAGGCTGGTCCCACAATGGGCAGTGGGAGGTCACCTAGGCCTCTATGGGTGGCCTGATGCCATACAGGAGATGGACAGATATGCCATGAAGAAAGAGCCTGAGTACAAATTTTATTTAATGGGTAAGGGGATTATGGAGTGGATGGAAGAGACAGAGACAGAGAGAGAGAGAGAGAGAGAGAGAGAGAGAGAGAGAGAGAGAGAATGAAGTACAACACAAGCCACACTGGATATCAGTTAGCCATGGAATATCTATTAAGGCTGGATGAGGCAAAGGGTCCCAAAGACAAGCAACAAAGTCAGATCTAGTCCCTGCCCCTATTAGAGGGAGGCTGCTAGTTAGTTCCCCACTGCTTAGCCCTGAAATAACCACACATAAGCTATATCATTTAAATTACTGTTTGGCCCATTAGCTCTAGCTTCTTATTTGTTAACTCTTACATTTTAATTTAACCCGTTTCTAGTAATCTGTGTATCGCCACGTGGCTGTGACTTATTGGCTAAAGTCTGTCTCTGGCAGGGCTCCATGGCTTCTCCCTCCTCCGCGTCCTTTCTCCCAGCATTCAGTTTAGTTTCCCCCACCTAGCTAAGTTCTGCCCTGCTATAGGTCCAAAGAAGTCCTTTATTAACCAATGGTATTCACAGCATACAGAGGGGAATCCCACATCATGTCCCCACTGTTAGGAGTCCCACAAGAAGACCAAGCTACACAACTGTAACATTCGTGCAGAGTGCCTAGTTCAGTTCAGTCCCATGCAGGCTCCCTTGTTGTCAGTTTAGTCTCTGTGAGCCCCTATGGCTCAGGTTAGTTGATTCTGTGGATTTTCTTGTGGTGTTCTTGACTTCTCTGACTCCTAAAATCCTTCTTTCCCTTGTTCCTCAGGATTCCTCCAGCTCAGCCTAATGTTTGGCTGTGGGCCTCTATCTGTTTCCATTGTTGCTTAGTAAAATGTCTCTGATGACAATTGGGCTAGGTACCAATCTATGAGTATAGCAGACTATCATTAGGAATAATTTCATTGAGCTTTCTTTTTACCAGTTGTGTTTGGTTCTATCCTAGGTCACTGGGGTATCCTGTTTCTGAGTGCTGGCCCTTAGGGGTGGGCTCCTGTTTGTGGGACAATGGAGATTTGTCACTTGTATTGCTTTGATAAAACACTGATTGGCCAGTAGCCAGGCAGGAAGTATAGGCTAGATGACCAGGTAAGAAGTATAGGCAGGGTGACCAGAACAGGAGAATTCTGGGAAGAGGAAAGACTCCATCTGCAGTCATAACTCAGACACAGAGGAAGCAAGATGAAAATGTCTCGCTGATAAAAGGCACCAAAC
>NC_022012.1:90544044-90546199 GCF_000317375.1 Microtus ochrogaster
GGCAAGCTTGGCTTATTGATAGCAGCATTTTCTCAGGTAGGCTGTTTGCTAGAGGCAAATGTGTCTTGTTTAAGACACATTAAGAGGTTTCCTGACTCAGCTTTAGCTG
The DNA here is from genome assembly GCF_000317375.1 of Microtus ochrogaster. Classification (NCBI taxonomy): domain Eukaryota; kingdom Metazoa; phylum Chordata; class Mammalia; order Rodentia; family Cricetidae; genus Microtus; species Microtus ochrogaster. Next base: position 90,544,154 of record NC_022012.1, read on the forward strand.
CAAAAGCCTTGCAGCCCTTTTAAGAGGCTCTGTAACAAAACACTTAAATGGTGCTTATGAATAGCTGACAGCATGCTTTTTGGTGGTGGCAGGGACTTTGAAACTCCACAGAATTGTGGCAGTAAACATAGCTTCTGCCAGTACCTCTGCCATGAGGCTAGACTCTCAGAAAGTTAAGGAATGGGTGGATCCAGCCATCAAAGTCATGCCATTAATCCTATCCATATTGCTTAGCAAATTAAAGACTCATGTGGTCAGAAAAAGAGAGACAGTAAAGATAGATTCAGACAAAGAAAACCTCTAAACGGCTTACAATGTGTTTAAAAATATATGTAGACTTGGAAGAGAAAAGAAAAAGGATAAAGTCCTTAAAAGAAAGAAAGAAAGTAGTTGGGTATGGTGGTGCACACCTTTAATCCCAGTACTTGGGAAGCAGAGGGAGGCGGCTCTCTGTGAGTTCAAGGACAGCCTGGTCTACAGAGTGAGTTCCAGGACAGAAAAAGATCCAGAAAAACCCTGTCTTAAAAAATCAAAAATTAAAAAGAAAAAGAAAAAATAGAGTTTAAAATAAAGCCATGTAAAGATGGAAAATAAACAGAGAATCTGGATACTGTCTGTAATTGTGTTGTCTTTGAATTGTTTGACTGCTAAAGAAGGAGCAACGGCTGATAAAAGACCTCTTTATGAGAGTTCATTGTAGACCCAGGAGCCCACGGCTTCTCTTGTGATTCTTGCAGCTCCAGAGAAGCTTGGTCAGCCTTAAGCTGGGAGCTGCCAGGTGCCATTGCACTCTTCTGGGCTCACTCTTCATCTTTATATGCTTGGTTTTATATTTGTTCACAGTTGATGAGGCCTTCTGATTAGCCCCATAGGAGGCTGAGATTTAAAGGCGATCTTTTTGTTGCCTCTGGCAACAAATGGTCACAGGAGATAGCGGCTCAGGCTCCATATCCCTCATTCCTAGGAGTCCTAGCTAGGGTCACCCTCCTGGCTGGGAATTTGCTCTAGGCTTCTAGCTCATCCTAGGGAGGTCCCCAGGTTCCATTTGTTTCTTCCAGTAACATCTCCCTCAACCCTATCCCTCTGTTCCTATGCTCCCCTTCCAGGCTCCCTCCCAACTCTGGTAATATACATTCTAGATGTACGGATGGAAACTTCACCACAGCCCCTGGAATCCATATATCCAAAGAGTCTGGAATGTTTAGGTAGAGTCTCCACCCTAAGCCCCTACCTCCCCCCAGTAGCCTCAGTCTAGACTCCACCTCTGAGAAAGCCCACTAAATGATGACCCCTCCCCAGAGATGCTCAAGACCACCCCCACAGGGCATTCAAACCATCCCCCAGAAAATAAACACATAGTTTTCTGGTCTTGCTTTCCTTTGTCCTCTCTGGGGGGCTGGAAAGCCACCCAGGAGTGTGGTGTCTATTAAACCTGGGCTTTTTCTAATTCTATCTGATTTGGTTTGATTTGCATTTGCAAATAGGCTTATCAGGGTGTAGAAACTTGTTTCACTCTTCCCCCCACCAAGACTTTCTTTTTAAAAGATTTATTTATTATGTATACAAAATTCTGCCTCCATGTATGCTGACACACCAGAAGAGGGTGCCAGATCTCATTACAGATGGTTGTGACCCACCACGTGGTTGTTGGGAATTGAACTCGTGACCTGTGGAAGAGCAGCCAGTCCTCTTAACCACTGAGCCATCTCTCCAGCCCCCCACCAAGACATCTTTGATAGGAATATTTGGAGTGAAATCCTGTGTTAGTTAACTCTTCTCATTGCTCTGACAACACAGCTTAGAGAAGAGTTTGCTTTATTTAGCTCAGAGTCCAAGGAAACAAGTCAATCCTGGTTCTAGGCAGAAGCAGCTGGTCACATGGTGTCCACACTCAGGAAGCAAAGAGATACAAAAGTGGTGGAGCCCAGCCCATGGGATGACCACTCACGTTCATGGTAGGTCTCCAGAGGTGTGCTTCCCAGGTGGCTCCAAATCCCAGGATGCTGGCAATCAAAGACTGCACTATATGTTTAGAAATTCTACATG
>NC_022012.1:90547325-90547867 GCF_000317375.1 Microtus ochrogaster
TTTCTCTAAGCATTTATGGACACATACATACATGCTATTTATGGGAAAATGAATTCAAGGGGTCAAAATAATTTCTCTATTTTCTTCTTCAACATGTTAAAATAAATATTGGAGGCGGTAATGCATGCTTGAAGTGTAAGTTTAAAATGTTTAAGGGATATAAAAGCAGTTACCACTACTGACCCTTCCAGCTAACTAGTCCCTTTGCTGGGGACAAGCACCACTCCAGGTTTCTTAATCATCTTTTCAGATACATTCTGTAATATCTATGTTAAGCCATATAAAATTAACCTTCTAAAGTAACAAATAAAATCAAAAAATTTGAGAATCATATATTTGTGTGTTTGTGTGTCTACATACATTTTTATTTTCATAACAGTATCACACCATATATATATATATCAGTATGTACATGTGTGTGTATGTGTACTGGCATGACTAAATATTAAACCTTGTCTGTATATGAGTACTGGCATTCCTAAATATTAAACCTTGTGTGCATGTATGTGTGTGTATGCAGGTGCGTGTATATACTAGCATTT
>NC_022012.1:90553085-90554169 GCF_000317375.1 Microtus ochrogaster
ATTTTATTTTGGTACCTGTCCTGGAACTAGCTCTTGTAGACCAGGCTGGCCTCAAACTCATGGAGCTCCTCCTGCCTCTGCCTCCTGAATGCTGGGATTAAAGGCGTGAGCCACCACTGCCCAGCTGTGGTGTGTCACCATTTTCACGTTAAAAAAGCAAAAACAGAAAGTCAGGTGAAGGAGTGTATGTCTAGAGTCCCAGCTATTCTGAAGGTTGGGCCCAGACTTTTGACACCAAGTTGGGCAATTGCAAGTGCAATGGAGTGTATATATATATATATGAAGAAAGATGGAGAAGGAAAGGGGGTTGAAGGCTGAGTGTGTTCTCCCACTACAGGTAATAAGTAGCAAGCTTGTGGGTTCAGACCCATTCAGCTGACATTGATGCCAATATGGTCATGTATTACACCCTCTCTGAATGTATGTGCACAACGTATGTGCCTGGTGCCCCAAAGACAAAGAAGAAGTGTCAGAAGCGCTGATACTGGACCAGACTGCTAGAAGCAGCCATGTGGGTGCTGGGAACTGAACCCAGGTTCTCTGTAAGGACAGCAAGTGCTTTATCTACTGAGCTATCATCTCTCCAAACCCACACTCACTCTTTTTATAGAATCTAATATCAATATAAAGCAAGTTTTTGCTCGCTTTTAGATAACACACAAGAGTGAATTTGTGTGCTTTAGGTTTGGTTAAACCAGTGTTAAAGGGACAGAGGACCTGGTTCTCTCTTACCTCGCTTCATCCCATAAACCCTAGTTAGCAAAAGACATCACCCTTTTTAGTTTTGGGGGAGAGGGATGTTTTTTCAAAACAAGGTTTCTCTGTGTAAGCTTTGGCTATCCTGGAACTCACTCTTTCGACCAGTCTGGCCTCATACTCAGAGAGCTGCCTGCCTCTGGCTCCTGAGTACTGGGATTAAAGGCGTGAGCCACCACATCCCAGTTTAGACCTCATTCTTTTTTTGTGTGTGTGTGTGAATGTAAAACATTTAATTTAAAAATGTTGAACACTAAGCCGGGCGGTGGTGGCGCACGCCTTTAATCCCAGCACTCGGGAGGCAGAGGCAGGCGGATCTCTGTGAGTT
>NC_022012.1:90554759-90556550 GCF_000317375.1 Microtus ochrogaster
TGCCATAAAAACTGCCTCGACTTAAGCTCTCTCCCCCCGTATCCGGCGAGCCAACTGGATGTCTTTGGGCATGATGGTGACTCTCTTGGCGTGGATGGCACACAGATTGGTATCTTCAAACAACCCCACCAGGTACGCTTCACTGGCCTCCTGAAGGGCACCGATGGCTGCACTCTGAAACCTCAGGTAGGTCTTGAAGTCCTGGGCGATCTCCCTCACCAACCTCTGGAAAGGCAGCTTCTGGATGAGCAGCTCAGTCGACTTCTGGTAGCAACGGATCTCTCGCAGAGCCACGGTCCCGGGCCTGTAGCGGTGCGGCTTCTTCACCCCGCCGGTAGAGGGCGCGCTTTTCCGGGCCGCCTTGGTGGCCAGCTGCTTGCCGGGCGCTTTCCTCCCGGTCGACTTCCTAGCGGTCTGCTTGGTTCGGGCCATTTTCTTTCACCCAAAGCCCGAGTCTGAGGCCCGTGCTGGGACCACCGCGCCGCTGTGAGCGCGCAAACGGGAGCCGCGATCGGCGACAGGAACAGAAGGTCTACCTCCAACGAACGACCAAACCGCTCTGCGCTCTAGACCTCATTCTTAAAATAGGTCTTGTATCTCAGTCCTGTGGGTTGAATTCCCTCTTCTAATGGCTGTTTTAAGTGAATATTTGAATCATAAGCTTTGCAACTGTTTCTGGAACATGTCCTATAACTAAATACAAAACTGTTAATAATTAAATTGAATACTTAAAAAAATCCAAGTGTATCTCAAAGGAGATGAGAAAGTCCTAAGCCTAAGCCTGTTACAGTTGGGGACTAAATAAATAACAAGAAATGGTACCTGCTCTCCAGTTCTGTGTCATCAAAGCCTCTGGGCAGTTGCAGCTCGTGGCTCCCCCACCCCTTAACTCTATGTCTATTCATAAGCTAGAGTCGATAATGATAACACAGACCCTCACTTTTCCTAGTTAGCACACTTTTGGTCTACAATTGGAAACTAAGTTAAAAATGAAGAGATTAAAAAAATTTTTTTTAAAGAGAAGTTTTTCCAGGCCAAAAAGTTGATCCAATGCCAAGTCGAGTCAACATCTAAATTTAGACTCTGATGCAGAGGCCTAGCTCCTGAGGGAGGTTTTCCAAGGTTTTATAGCAGTGATTTTTAATAGCATTACTAAGATATGCAAAAGTAAACATTCACATGGATGTTCAAATGAGAAACATTCAAACAGTGGAGAAATGCAAGTATTTTGATCTCCGGATCTCCGCCTCCTACTCTAATAAACTCCAGACAGTGCATAGTTGAGTGTCTATGATGCTCACCGAAGCATGTCCAAGGCTCTGGAGTCATCTCCAGTACACATGTGCATACACACACTCATACACACACACACTCACACATACATGCATGCACAAACACTCACAAACACTCACACACACACTCATACACACATATGCATGCACACACACGCTCACTCACTCCAAATAGTTTCTCTCTCCCCCTTTCTAACATTATGTGCATATGAAGGTATGTGTGTAATTTCTTTCCTGATACAAGTGTTAGGGAATCTGATATGGAGTGAAAATGCAGCGGATACATTTCTACACCTGAAGATACTTGTATGAAGGCACAAGTTCAATACTGCAACCCAAAGACCTACTACACTGATGGGGAAAATGGAATGCCAATCCGTACACCATTTGGGAGCAGAGTTGGAGAATTTAGAGAAGTCAGTGTCAGTGGGAGATTGTGGGACAGCAGCAAAGGATACAGAGGTAATGCGAGTGGTGCTGCTGGCTTCACAGGTAGTGT
>NC_022012.1:90557579-90564287 GCF_000317375.1 Microtus ochrogaster
AATCTCCCTGGTAAGCCACCTTGTGGGCTACAGCAGATTATTAGAGATGGGCTAGTCCAGGTGCGAGAGTTAGCCTAAAAGAGGCTAGATAGAAATGGGCCAAGCAGTGCTTAAAAGAATACAGTGTCCGTGTAATTATTTTGGGGCATAAGCTAGCCAGGCGGCCCGGGGTGCTGGGGATGCAGCCCCGCTGCTCCTATTACTACACAATATTCTGTCTGTGTGTGTGCCTGCAGGCAGAAGAGGGCACCAGATCTCATTACAGATGGTTGTGAGCCATCATGTGGTTGCTGGGTATTGAACTCAGGACCTTTGGAAAAGCAGTCAATGCTCTTAACCACTGAGCCATCTCTCCAGCCCCCCTTAACAGATTTCTTCTTATTATTTTTAACTTTACATATATGTATGTATGCTTGCTTGAATAACATGTGTGTGTACCCACCATTTTCACAATTTTAACTGTGCTGATCCATGGGGAGGAAGGGTTTGCCGTCTTCTAATGTCCTTTCCAATTTCCCCCTGCAGGGTTTTTAATTCTTGCAGGAATATCTACCTCTTTGATAAGCTATCTTCCAAGGTGATCTGTCTGTTTTGTTTTGCTTGGTTACTATGAAGGGAATCTTTTTCAGCTTTCTTCCTCTTAAAGCTTGTTATTGGCAAATAGAAAACTATTGATTTTTTAAAAGATTTATTGATTTTTTAAAATTATGTTTACAGTGTTCTGTCTGCATGTATGACTGCAGGCCAGAAGAGGGCACCAGATCTCGTTATAGATGGTTGTGAACCAACATGGGGTTGCTGGGAATTGAACTCAGGACCTTTGGAGGAGCAGACAGTGCCCTTAACCTCTGAGTCATCTCCCTAGCCCCTGAAAACTACTAATTTTTGATGTCCATTTTATTTAATTTATTTTTAAAGATTTATTTATTATGTATACAGTGTTCTGCCTGCATGCCAAAAGAGGGCACCAGATCCCATTATAGATGGCTATGAATCATCATGTGGTTGCTGGGAAACTTGGGACCTCTGGAGGAAAAGCAGCCAGTGCTCCTAATCTCTGAGCCCTCTCACCAGACCCTGGATGTTCATTTTATATCCAGCGACTTGGCTGGAAGTATTTCTTCAATCTGAGTTCAGATAGAGTCTTTAGGGTCTCAAGTACGGATCATATTGTCTGAAAATAGGGAAAATTTGACTGCTTCCTTTCCTGCCTGAATCCCTTTTATTTCTCTTTTCTTAGTGCCATGCCACTTAGAAGTGGATGGAGAGTGCCCCCCCCCCACTGCATAGAAGTGAGGTGTGCTCCTCTCACCCCCTACCCCCGCATAGAAGCTGCACTCCTGACTACAGGTAACGTTTTTTGTTTTTCTCCATTTAGAGTAAGATTGTTTAGATGTTTGTAGCATATAGCTTTTGCCTGCATCCCTGACTCTGAACCATGTGTTGTCCTCAGAGGTCATAAAAAGGCATTAGAGGCCCTGGAACTGGGGTTATAGAGGGTTGTGAATCACCATGTGGGTGCTGGGAATCCCTTTGTATGGAATTGGTAAATGTAAGCAAAGCACTTCCTTGAGTTCTGTGTGCTGTTCCAATGCATCTATCAAATATCACCAGTAGGAGATCCCAGGAGCCTCCATAATAGCCAGTAGGTCAAAACACAAATCAAACAACCTGGGGACTGAGGTCTCAACTTGTGATATCTGGTATGCGCCCCCCCCTGCCCCCCATCCCCAGGGTCTTTCTCTCTCTGCCTGAGGATCTCACTATGTAGTGTAGCCCTGGCAGCTTTCCAAGTTCTGGGATTAAAGGTGTGTGTTACCCTGTCCAGATCTTAACGTACTTTGCAGAGTATCAGAACGGAATGGAAGCCATTCAGGTAGTAACTGGTGCAGAACCCAGAGAGTTGTTGAGAAATTTCACACGGGTCATGACAAGCAGAGGTCACAGAGATATTTCGGGTTGTGCAAGTGTAGGAGTCTTAAGACAGCTCCTCGGGAGTGCAGTCACAAATATTAAACACTAAAGCTGAAAATTCTGACCAGGTAGTAGAAACAGGTTGTGGGTCTCAGCTACTCTGGAGGTAGGAAAATCACTTCATGTCGTAAATTCAATGTTGGTCAACGTAACACGGTCAAATTGTTTATTTTTTTCTTTATTGCTTAAACCAATGAAATCAACAGATTGATATATGCAAATTGTTTATTTTTGAGGCAGCGTCTCTTCATAGCTCAAACTGGCCTTAAAGTCAGAAATGACCTTGAATTTACTGCCTCTACCCTGGATGCTGGGATTACAGGTGTACTCTGTCACACCCAGTTTGTGTGGTGCTGAGGATAGAACCAAGCTCTCCGGCACAGCCGGGCAATCGACATCCTCAGCTCCAGATCTTCTCTTAAAATCAACCAACCAACCAAAGCCCTTGAGAGAATTCTACCAGTAATTGTGCCAACCGACACTGAACACACTCCTGGCTCCCTAGCTTCCTCCTCTCTCACCCCAGCCTTCTTTACTTTGTTGCCCCGTGGTGAGATGCTCCCCACTTGACTTTACAGCGCCCGGATCCGGGCAGGCGTCAGTGTGGGAGTCGCTGTGCGAGCGAGCGTGCGCACGCGTCCACCCACACCGCTTCCATATTGTCCGCCGCGGCGCCCCGTAGCAAGCTCTTGGCCAGCTCCACGTCGGCCGCGCAGGCGCCCTGGGCGCGTTCACCTGCTGCCGTTGTCGCCGCCGCCGCCGCTGACGGGACTGGATGGGGGGCCGAGGCCAGCCGGTGGCACCCAGAAAGAAGAGACGCGGCGGCGGCGACGCCGACACCCGCACGGCGAGCGCCCCGAGGTGCCCGCGAGCTCCACAGTCAGGCGGCGAGGCCCGGGCCCGGCCGCCCCGCGGGTAGAGAGACTCCGACGCCGGCCCCTCGCCGCGCCATGTTCAAGAAGCTGAAGCAGAAGATCAGCGAGGAGCAGCAGCAGCTGCAGCAGGCGTCAGCCCCTGCCCAGGTACACCATTCCCCTGCGCCGGGCCCGGGAGGCGGGCGAAAGTTCTCACGTAACCTCCGCCCTCCCCGCAAGCCGGAGCCGGGCATGGGTTTCGGACCGCCCTGGTGCTCCAGGAACCCTGGCCCTGGTTACTCCATGACTCCGTCCCTGTGCCCGCCGGCGGGACCCACGATGACATCTGGCCTTGGAGTTTCCCCCCTAAGGACCGACCCGGCCTGAGGATGGGTGCGATGGGCGCGGGTCCTGTGTGGGGACGTCCCCTCCCCCGCCCGTGCGAGAGACCCTGACTCTGGAAGAGATGGAGGGGGTGGGCGACCCAGGTCCTCTGCGACCTGGCCGAGGTCCCCTCCGTGTCCACTGGGTACCGAGCCTGGAATGGCCAGGATACTGATCGAGAAACGAGGGCACAGGGTCGAGCCGTCCCGGGCCAGGCTGCCTGGCGGAGCCAGAGTCGAGGGCCGCGTTCCAGCGCCCAAGGCTGTCACGAGTTAGTCACCTCGCATAACTTAACTTGGGTGATGGCGGCCAGGGCGGAGGGGCAGACGCTGCGCAGGACGTGCACGGAGCGTGTCTGCCACCCTGCTCTTGCTTCTTTTCAGGAAGGTGGTTGCTTTTAAGGGAGTTCGTTTCCAGGGCCAGGGGGGCGTGTTCGCAAGAGAAACAGACTGGCGGCGTCGGCGCTGCTGCTGTGAACGAATGCCTTTCCGAGTCTCAGTGGCCTGAGCACGGATTTCTTCCTTCCTTTTAGGGTTCCTAGAAAGTTCGTGTGCCAAGAAAGGCATTATGTCAATTTTCTCCCTGCTTTTCAAACTATTTTAAGCTTTGGAACAATACACATAAACTTTGTAAAAATTACATGAAGGGTTCATGACGTGCATTTTAGTGTACTAACCTAAATTGGGACATCAGTTTCTTTGTTTCTCAGAGGTCTTTGTGTACATGCTTTCTGGTGCTTAGCTTGCTTTCCATGGAGATGCTGTCTGATGTTTGTTGCTAGTAGAGTGCCTGTCAGTGCTGGTGGTTCTGGGGAAATACTTGCAGAACATCTATGCAGTAGAACAGTGATATTGTCCTTCCTTCCTTCCTTCCTTCCTTCCTTCCTTCCTTCCTTCCCTCCCTCCCTCCCTCCCTCCCTCCCTCCCTCCCTCCCTCCCTCCCTCCTTCCCTTCTTTCTTCGTTCAAAATAATTTAACATGATAGCCATCTAATTCCTAGTCATATTTTGCATTTTTAAAACTATGTAGGATTAACTTACTAAAAGAAAAATTAAACAGATGGGGCTATGAATGTAGCTCAGTGGTAGAGTGCTTGCCCAGCATTCACAAGACCCTGTGGGGTGTGTGTGTGTGTGTGTGTATGTGTATGCACGCAGACATGTGCGTGTTAAATAAATAAAAATATTTTGACATTTTTGTTCTCATTAAATATTAAAACTTGCTTAACTATTATGAAAATAAAGATAGGAAAGAACAAATATTTTGAGTCTACTTATATGAAATACATAAGGGTAATCAGACTCATCAGGCTAGAGAACAGAATCTGGCCCAGGGACTGTGGGTGGATGTTACTGTTTAATGGTTGGCAGTGTTTCAGTGGGTTGAGGAAGCTTTGGAGATGAATGGTGGGGATGATCTCATGGATTGTGAATATGCTTCATGGTACTGTACACCTACACATGTTCAAAATGGGAAACTGTGCCGTGTGCATAGTTTATCACAATTAAAACATTTTTAAAAAGCAACATATATGCCCTGCTTGAACCTGCATGGCTGTTTATTGTTTTTAAGTAGGGCCCTGAAATAATAGTTAATGTAGTAGAAATTTTAAAAACAAACCATAAAGTCCTAGCAAGATGTCTCACAGATGGCAGAGGAGTCCCTTCCTGAAGGGACATAGCCTTATTGTAAATCTGAGTTTGCAGTGTGTCTCTGTCTTAAATTCCCAAAGAAGGCCCAGAGATGGGAAGAGTCCAAGTTTATCCTGATTTTTATTTTATTTTTGAGACAGGTCTCTTTGCATAGCCCTGGCTGTCCTGGAACTTGCTCTTTAGACCAGAGATCCGCCTGCCTCTGCTTCCTGAGTGTTGGGATTAAAGGCATGCGTCACCACTGCCTGGCTGTTCTGATTGTTTATAATTTGTGTTCCTACCAAAGAGGACTCAGTGTCTATTGATAATGCTTTATATAGAAATATAGTGTCATATATTTTATTTTTTTAAATTTTATTTATGTATTTGTTTTTAGATATGAGTGCTCTGTCTGCACTTATAACTACGTGCCAGAAGAGGGCATCAGATCCCACTATAGATGGTTGCAAACTACCATGTGGTAGCTAAGAATTGAACTCAGAATCTCTAAGAGCAGCCAGTGTTTTTACCCATTGAGCCATCTCTCCAGACCCATTGTTAGGTTTTAATAGAAGAATCTTTGTTTATGTGATTAAACAAAAGTGTCTTGCATGCAGCTATCAGCAGAGAGGAGAGAGGAGACAGACAACTCCATATACTACTCTCCTAACCTGAGAAGTACTTCTAGACCAGTGGTTCTCAGCTCTCCTAATGTTCCTCATGTTGTGCTAACCCCCAGCTGTAAAATTATTTTTGTTGCTTCTTCATAACTGTGATTTTGCTACTGTTATGAATCGTACTATATCTATGTTTTCTCCTGGTCTTAGACGACTCCTGTGAAAGAATCCCTCGACCCCCAGGTGAGAACTGCTGCCCTGGACTGTTAGGGACCTTGGCTCAGACCACACCAGGGTTTACAGCTTTGACACCGGAAAGAATCATGGGACTAGCCAGTTGGAAGCAGATTGTAGATTTTATTAATGATATTTTGATACAGGCTTAAGTACAAGACTTAAGAAAAAGAGACTCCCCAAAGAAAGAGCTGCAAATGTTAAGATGTACCCCAGTGTGAGTATAGGCTCCTCAAGGAGAATGAGCGATGCTTTGTTTACCACTCTGGTGGCTTAGGCCGCATCTGCAAAGGCTGCTGAGAAACCTTTATTTTTCCTTCTCTCATTTGCTAAGTGGAAACATGAGGCGGCTCTGGAGAAGCCTCTGGTGGAGTTGTGATGAGGTGAAAGCAGGAGCCGCGGGTGCGGGATTGCAGGGTCCAGTATGTGCCCTCTGCTGGTGACATTCCTGGGAGCTGCCAGGGTTATGGCTGGGAAGGGAGAAAGGCCACAAGCAATTGTGCGAGTCTGTTCTGCCTCCGGCACATTCCTGGGGCACAGGTTCTGTCCCCTTTTTGGCGGCAAGATTTTTCCTGTCTCAGAACCAGCCTTGGTGATACACATCTAGAATCTTAGCACATGGGAGACTGAGGCAGGAGGATGAAGAGTTTGAGGTCAGTCTGGGCCCAGATTTAGATAGAAAAGAAAAAGGGAAATCTATAATTTGAATGTTAGAGTGCGGCGGGCTTCTCAACCGGTGAGGAAGAAACACCACCACACGAGGATTCTTCTCAGATCACGCTTTACTGGAGTGCACTTGGTTGAGAGAGAACATGAAGTGAAGGGGGGCAGGAAACGAGAGAGCAGGAGAGAGGGAGAGAGAAGAGAGGGGCGAGAGAGAGACGAGAGACGCGAGAGAGCCGGGGGCAAATGGCGGCTGCTTATATAGGGAATTGGCACATGGGTCGCCTGTGATTTGCTGCCACCATCAGCTGACACCAGACTGCATCAAGATAGGCCCAGGGACCTGTCCTGC
>NC_022012.1:90568162-90569458 GCF_000317375.1 Microtus ochrogaster
ATCTTTTGGGAAAAGATTATTGTTTTTGTCTTTGAATTGAGCAAACACAATTGTCCAGGAATCAATCTTAAAATTATCAATGAATCTATTATTTAGTATAAGAAACATTGATCATAGTCAATATTTTGTCAAACTATTTTTTACCCATTTTAAAAATATATGAGGAACTCAGGAAATTAGTTATTAAAAATTAATCCAATAAAAATATTTGTTACAGACCTAAACTGAAAACTCTCAACAGACGAACCCAAAAATGAGAGACATTTAAAAAATGTTTAAATATATAATATCCTTTAGCCATTAGAGAAATGCAAACCAAAAATCTGAGATTTTTACCTTATAAAGAAAAAACTCCATTGCTGGAAGTGTAAACTGACAGTCACCTTTGGATCACATATCGTATTGAAAAACCTGAACAAATCCAGACTCTCCCCCAGCAGGAAGAGAAGAATCAAAAATCCAGGGCCAGCTGTTCAGAGACCCTGCATCAGGAACTAGCTGAAGACAAAACCAGACTGCAATCCTGATAACAATCCCGATAAACAGGGAGTTTTCTCCTTGTGGTTATCAGCTTGCTGTGTTTTAGGAACTAGCTGATTACGACCTTGGGAGTGGTCCCAAGAGGCAGGGAGTCCTCCTGCGACCACCATTGGATTTTTGGAATTTATGACCCTTTTGGACCACTGGGTTGTGGCCTCTTTTCTCAAAAATTCTTTCTCTCGAACTCCTCCCCCGCCAAAGCCGCGTGGGTTCCCCTTCGGCAGGGGGGGCTTTTGGCAGGCCTTGGGGGGGGGGGCCTTCCGGGGCCTTGGTTGGGATTTTCCCAGCATTGAGGGACCCCCATTATGTCTATATTTTAAAATTAGGCAAATATCTACCTCAAAACTTAGCAATACCTTTTTTGGGCCTAAATACAAAGTTTAACCATAAGAACATGCGCTCAGCTGCTCAGCCTTGCTCGGAGGCGTGGCTGAGCAGAGAGGCTGGGCCACCGTTCAGGCTGGTAAGCCTTGCCATGGTCAAGCTGAGCTTCTATGCCCTGAGGCCCACGCTGGGAGTGGCCTAGCGTTCTAGCCTTGTCGGTCTGTCCTCAAGGCTGGTCCCGTTTGCAGCTTCGCAGACCCTCAGTGCTGCTAGGCCTTGGAGCAGCAGCTGTTCAGATTCTACAATCTCTGGAGGCTGCGGTAACTCAAACCAAAAGAATATAATTTCCTTTCTTAGCATACTTTGTTCAGAGGCAAAATCCAGATCTCTACCAAGCCTATCACAGGATGACACAATAAGATTACTAGAGAC
>NC_022012.1:90571118-90610872 GCF_000317375.1 Microtus ochrogaster
TATCCTGATTTTTATTTTATTTTTGAGACAGGTCTCTTTGCATAGCCCTGGCTGTCCTGGAACTTGCTCTTTAGACCAGAGATCCGCCTGCCTCTGCTTCCTGAGTGTTGGGATTAAAGGCATGCGTCACCACTGCCTGGCTGTTCTGATTGTTTATAATTTGTGTTCCTACCAAAGAGGACTCAGTGTCTATTGATAATGCTTTATATAGAAATATAGTGTCATATATTTTATTTTTTTAAATTTTATTTATGTATTTGTTTTTAGATATGAGTGCTCTGTCTGCACTTATAACTACGTGCCAGAAGAGGGCATCAGATCCCACTATAGATGGTTGCAAACTACCATGTGGTAGCTAAGAATTGAACTCAGAATCTCTAAGAGCAGCCAGTGTTTTTACCCATTGAGCCATCTCTCCAGACCCATTGTTAGGTTTTAATAGAAGAATCTTTGTTTATGTGATTAAACAAAAGTGTCTTGCATGCAGCTATCAGCAGAGAGGAGAGAGGAGACAGACAACTCCATATACTACTCTCCTAACCTGAGAAGTACTTCTAGACCAGTGGTTCTCAGCTCTCCTAATGTTCCTCATGTTGTGCTAACCCCCAGCTGTAAAATTATTTTTGTTGCTTCTTCATAACTGTGATTTTGCTACTGTTATGAATCGTACTATATCTATGTTTTCTCCTGGTCTTAGACGACTCCTGTGAAAGAATCCCTCGACCCCCAGGTGAGAACTGCTGCCCTGGACTGTTAGGGACCTTGGCTCAGACCACACCAGGGTTTACAGCTTTGACACCGGAAAGAATCATGGGACTAGCCAGTTGGAAGCAGATTGTAGATTTTATTAATGATATTTTGATACAGGCTTAAGTACAAGACTTAAGAAAAAGAGACTCCCCAAAGAAAGAGCTGCAAATGTTAAGATGTACCCCAGTGTGAGTATAGGCTCCTCAAGGAGAATGAGCGATGCTTTGTTTACCACTCTGGTGGCTTAGGCCGCATCTGCAAAGGCTGCTGAGAAACCTTTATTTTTCCTTCTCTCATTTGCTAAGTGGAAACATGAGGCGGCTCTGGAGAAGCCTCTGGTGGAGTTGTGATGAGGTGAAAGCAGGAGCCGCGGGTGCGGGATTGCAGGGTCCAGTATGTGCCCTCTGCTGGTGACATTCCTGGGAGCTGCCAGGGTTATGGCTGGGAAGGGAGAAAGGCCACAAGCAATTGTGCGAGTCTGTTCTGCCTCCGGCACATTCCTGGGGCACAGGTTCTGTCCCCTTTTTGGCGGCAAGATTTTTCCTGTCTCAGAACCAGCCTTGGTGATACACATCTAGAATCTTAGCACATGGGAGACTGAGGCAGGAGGATGAAGAGTTTGAGGTCAGTCTGGGCCCAGATTTAGATAGAAAAGAAAAAGGGAAATCTATAATTTGAATGTTAGAGTGCGGCGGGCTTCTCAACCGGTGAGGAAGAAACACCACCACACGAGGATTCTTCTCAGATCACGCTTTACTGGAGTGCACTTGGTTGAGAGAGAACATGAAGCGAAGGGGGGCAGGAAACGAGAGAGCAGGAGAGAGAGAGAGGCGAGAGAGACGAGAGGGCCGGGGCACTATGGCGGCTGCTTATATAGGGAATTGGCACAAGGGTCGCCCTATGATTGGCTGCCACCCTCAGCTGACACCAGACTGCATCGAGATAGGCCCAGGGACCCTTATCCACTGCGCATGCGGGAAGCGGGGGACACACAGCTGCTCTCAAAGGCATAGCCAAATATGGGGTTGTTTATAACCAACAAGACAGGATGTGGCGCCATCTTGTAATGGCGATCTTGTCCGGCTCACTACATTAGAGTCATAAAAGTTTTGAGAAACTGGGGTGAACTAGCCTGATTTGTGAAATTATGAGATCCAGAGACATGAACAGGGGTGCATGTTGTGTGTACCTCACTTCAGCTTTACACCCCAGGAGATGCAGACAACTTCAGTCTGTCTTACTGGGCTGGCTGAGAAAGGGCTACAAATGACTATAGCATCTCAACTTGTAAATGAAGGTCACGGTCTTACAGTTACAGTGCGCAAGCGTGCATGCACACATATACACACACACCCATGACCCTCCTTACTCCCCCAGCAGGCACACGTACACTATACATACACACATACACACACATGACCCCTCCACTCCCCTACAGGCACACACACACACACACTCTCTTTTTCTAGCGCCCTCTCTCTCTTTCTCTCTCTCTCTGTGCATGTGTGTGACTGGCCATCAAATCCATGAACTTGGAATACTAGGCATTGTGCTCCACACTGAGCTGTGCCTTCAAGATGGAGAGGAAACTGAATGGTTAAACTACTTACTTTGGAATCGGAACTGGAGTGTGCTAGGACAGAGATTGTCACGGGAGACTGGGCCACATTGTTTCCTGTGTCTCCGCTCCACTAGTGACACTCTTAGAAGGTCACTCGTTGTACTGTTATCTCTGGGGATGTGCTGGCATTGGTGCTGCTGACACAAGGCACCTAGTGTATAAATCCCAAGTCTTCTGAAAGCAGTGACGGGACGGGTGCGGGCCTTAGGAGTGGGAGTAGAGGGTTCCATTGTACAGTCAGGCTTTTGATCCGCCTCTTTACTTCTATAGCTTGCACTATAAGCTTTTCCTTTCAGTCCCAAAGCTAGCTAAGATGCCGGGGATGAACACTGCCTTACTTTCTTCGTGTCAGTGTTCCCTTCTTTGGATCCTGGGGTTGTGGCACCTCAGCTGTGCTAGGTCTCCAACTGTTTCTTATTTACCTCCAGGCTCCTGAAAATAGCTTGAGATTTCAGAACTCTCTGGAAAGGCAGTGTATGTACCTCAGATGCCATGTTTAACTGGAGGTTGCCTTAAATCATTTTGATGAGTGAATTTCACATATTAAAAGATTGTGTTTGAGAAGTTAAGCATTTATAGGTTGAGACTGATGGCTCATTTCTAGAACTACACTTTAGATTGCAGACTGACAAAGGTGCTTGGTTGAGGGTATGTGAGAAGCTCCAGCTAGTGACTGAAGTATGGTGTTATGTGGAAACTAAGCCCATGATAGATCCCACTTAACTGGCTTGTCAAGTTGATTGGCAGTTACTGGAGCAATGTTGTAGTGCTGAAGGTCCAGTGGCCCTGTCCCCACCCTCGGTGTGTGGGAGGAGTTAATGAGCAGGTGCTCCGTGTGCTGGTGCTAGTCTAACATCACGTCTGCTTCTGACGTGGCATCTGCTTGGGGCAAAACTTGAGAGGCAGGAGCTAAGTCACAAGGCCTGTGAGTAGCTAAAGATTCCATAGCTGATGTAAATCACTCATGAAAAGACATGGAAAACCCCTCATTTTGAGCTCCCATGCTTGTTTTGTCTTCAGCACCAATCACTGGAGCAGTTCAGTTCCTTCCAGACTGGAAGGGCTGAGGGGATGAGAGAACTTGCAGTAGGTGACTAGCTGATCCCCCTCAAAAAAAAGTGAATGTTGCTTCCCTTTTTTTTGAAGCTGTGATTAGTTGATTTCAGAAAGTTAAAGATTCATGATAATTATACCAGGCGGTGGTGGTGGCCTTTAATCCCTGCACTCAGGAAGCAGAGACAGGTGGATCTCTGTGAGTTCGAGGCCAGCCTGGTCTACAAGAGCTAGTTCCAGGACAGGCACCCAAAACTACAGAGAAACCCTGTCTTGAAAATTAAAAAAAAAAGATTCATGATAATTAAACCTCTTATGTAAAGTGGTTTGTATGTACAGAGTTGACTTGTGTTTCTAACAGTTCTACTCTCTCGCGTGTCCGTGAAACGCCTGGGTAATGCAACCTCTAATAGAGTGAGTTTAAATGTAGGCCATCCTGCTAATAGGAATATACAGAATGTTTGGTTTTGCTTTCTTTAAATCATGTTGTTCAACCTGGGATTGATGTTAATTCTTTTTTTTTTTTAAATCATAGTTAAAGACATGAAATACATTCAAGTGTATAGATTGGAGGGTGGGTGACCAGGTACAGCAGCTTTGTACTTACAAAGATGACATGGTGCTGTGAAGTAAGCTGTACCTGGAAGTCTCCTCTTGTGTTTAGCGACAATGTATTTAGAAGACAGGGCTCTTGCGGGAGGTTCTCTCTAGGACCTGCTCCTTGGTGAGCAGCTATCGGTAGCTGACGGCCGCTAGGGAGGGGTGTCAGTGGCTCTTCTTACTAGGTCAGTCCCATCCTCCAGTGGTGCCTCACCTCCGTGCACATGTGAGCAGCACTAGTTGAGCTTGGAGGGGATGTGGGGAGGGTAGAGGAGGGAAATGGATGATGAATGGAATCATGTTTCATTGTGTATGTATTACTCAAGAATAACAAAAAGAAAATATATCTCGTAATGTAAAGTGTACATGCTGTACAGACAGGATGTGCAGTTCAGCAGAGGGGTGGTTAACTAGATGGTGAAGACGTGGGTTTGAGGCCTACCTGTTATACCCTGCATTAATTAAAAGTTCTGTGAAACTTTTGTTTTAGGGGGTGTCTCCATGAATTGGGCTGAAGTATGGTGGCATTATTATTATTTTTACTGTGAGTCCCAGAGAACTTCAAGAACTGGTCATCTAGAGAGAACTGGTGAGGGAGAAAAGGGAGTTAGAGCCTGTGTGCTAACCTAGTTCTGACTTGAGCAAGCCTGAGCTTTCTGAGAATCTAATCTTATCAGGACTGGGTACAGTATCACATTCCTTTGTGTCTTCAGATTGATTGTGAGGACTCAGAGTGACTACTTACAAACAAGAAGACATTTGTGGTTGTCAAGAATGTTTTTATTGAACAGTGCCTGCAAGGTGCGGTGCTGGGCCCCTGTGGGGCTGAGAGACATGGCTATTGTGATGGCATGCACAAAGGTGTGCTTGTAGAGCGGTTTTGTAAGGAGTGGGGCAGCACCCGAGGAGCTTCTAGTGGGTAAGGAGTGGGGACAGGGACTAAAGCTGGTCATTGCCAAAGTTACTGTTGGTTTTTATACAGCATTATATTAGTGCTTCATAGCCTTGAGACTGCACAGTTCTGTGGTGAGCAGCCAGGGATGGCCGAACTGGTCTCTGTTTTATGGCTGTCAAGATGTCGTCCAGGATGACCACGTCCATGTGGTTATGGTGGAGTTCAGACAGTGCTTGAGCTCTTGGTCTCTTGGCGGGCTGTTGAAGAGGCCTCTTTCCCGGAGATGCCAGCATTTGTCATATGTCCCTCTGCTTTCATTCAGTGTAGCAGGAGTATACAGTCTGTCCTCTTCCCCTGATTTGAAGGACTTATGTAACTAGCTTAAACTTATCTGGGTAGTTGTTTTTTTATTTTATTTTATTTATTTATTTAAATTTGAGTAAACGCATTTTCAACTAAAATCATACTTTCAGAATCCCCCTTCTATCTATGGTAACAGTTGTGAGAGTGAATGTCATTCACAGGCCAAGGGTCACACGGGACCCACCACAACACCGCGTTTGTTTTGTTTTTGTTTTTCCAGACCAGGCTGTATAATAGCCCCGACTGTCCTGGAACTCACTTTGTTGACCAGAGTGGCCTTGAACTCACAGAGGTATACCCACCTCTTACTCCCCCACCCCCACCCCACGCCCAAGTGCCACCACCACTTCCCTGCTTTTCTTTTCTTTTTTTTAAGATTTATTTATTTATTATGTATACAGTATTCTGCTTGCGTGTATGCCTGCAGGCCAGAAGAGGGCACCAGATCTCCTTACAGATGAGCCACCATGTGGTTGCTGGGAACTGAACTCAGGACCTTTGGAAGAATAGGCAGTGCTCTTAACCACTGAGCCATCTCTCCAGCCCCCTACACTGATTTTTCTTATACTGAAGTTGAAGTCTCTGGTCAACTAATAAAGAACTTGGCAGGCAATGAAATACAAACATGAGCCTGGATAGAACCAGTAATTTTCTTAGCAAATAGTGCCTGCTATATATTAAGGTGACTTGAGCATAGCTGGTTTCAGAGAATCGTTTGCTGATTTTCAGGTCACTTTTTAGAAGGAGCATATGCTGGAATTCTTTGTTATAAGTAACAGAATTCAGTTTAGGCAAGAAGAAAAGGAATTTGTTAAAGGATGTTTGATGGCTGACAGTTTCTAGAAGCTTTACATCATGGGCTCTTAAAAATGTTCAACTGCTCATGCCTGGCACCAGCCTGGCACCCCCCACTGCACTGTGCTCCATGGCTGTTTCCAGGTCTGTCCCTTTGCTTACCAAAGGGTGACCTTTAACTTTGCACGTCTATTTTCTTTCTTGTGACTCAGTCTCACGTGGGTGTGTCTGATTGGCAGATCTCAAGTTTCCTGTTGCAGCTGAAGGGAGGACTGGGCTAGTAAATTTTTAAGGCTTCATTTAGGGCCTTATAAAAGCCATTTATTGAAGATTATTGAGTCAAGGTATACAGATGTGTCCTTGCCGTTTTCACTCCATGGTCTGCTTCTGACATAAACATTGTTTCTATTCAGAAGCTAGCATTGGTTTCTACACTGTTTACTGGACATCTGCCCTAATGTGAAGTGGAGCTTACAGCTGTTTGTTTGTCTTGGTGTGTGTATGTGTATGCCTGACCTCATGACCTTAGCTCTTCCCTGGCCATAGCAGTGTGTTCACACGTAGGTTAGAGTTGCATCTGCTCACTTGTTCTCTCATGTCGATGGTAGGTAGTTACTACTGTGTAGATAGGCAAGTAAGGAAGCAAGTGTGCAGGTGAGTTCAGAGTCTGGAGTCTTTATGGTTTGGTTCTATAGGGCTATTTTTACCTTATGTTAGAGTAGACTTCAGACCCCAGGTTTAGTATTTGGGCTTTTTGTTCTGTATCCAGGATTCAAGTAGCCAGTCTGTGTAACATGAACAGGGGCCAGGCCTGCTTGTTTTTGTTGGGGTTTTTGTCCCACCCAGTACCCCACAACTGTTTAGCCCCAAAGAAAATCACACATAGGTCTCCATAAATTATAAGCTGATTGGCCCATTAGCTCTAGCCTCTCATTGGCTAACTCTCACATCTTGATTAACCCATTTTTCTGATCTATGTTAGCCATGTGGCTCAGTACCTTTTTTCAGTGGGGCAGATCACATCCTGCTGCTTCAGTGGTCTGGCCAGGAATGGGAGGAATCAACTTCCTCCTTCCCAGAGTTCTGTTCTCATTACATCATTTCTACTTCCTGTTTGGTTTTCCCATCTATATTTCCTTCCTGGCCAATCAGCGTTTATTTATAACATGATTGACAGAATACAGACAATTCTCCTGCACCAAGGCTGTCCTTAGTATCTCAGTGTTCGGCTGTGCTGTAAATGAAAGACTTCTGACTAGAGAGGTGGGACATGCTATTTACCTGTAAAATTCATAGTATTGACTGTTTCAGGGACATTAAAGTTAAAATTGACAACCTTTTTGTTTGTTTTTAGTTTTTCGAGACAGGGTTTCTCTGTGTAGCCCTGGCTATCCTGGAACACACTCTGTAGACCAGGCTAGCCTCTAACTAAAAGAGATCTACCTGCTTCTGCTTCCTGAGTGCTGGGATCAAAGGTGTGCGCCACCACCGCCCAGCCACTTTTGTTTGGTTTACTTAAAATTTTGAATCATTTCGTTTTACAGAAAAGTGGCAAAGATAGTAGACTTTTTTCATACACTCTCTCAGTTTCTCCAGTATTATCATTCTAAGTATAATCACATCCTTATATATACTTTACTAAAATTTACTGTACCTAGTAGATAGCTAGTTGGTATCTAGTCTGGTAGTTGATTCCATTATAATTATTCTTTCATACTTTTTATATGTCCCTTTCCTTTCTTCAAGTTGCTGGGCATGGAATGAGAAAAACATCGCTCAGGGAATAATGTACTAGTCAGTGCTGTCTTCTAACCTGTACAATAATTTTTATATGTAGGCTTCCCTGAGCTCTTCAACACCAACAAGGATTAGAAGCAGGACATCTTCATTTACAGACCAGCTTGATGATGTGACACCCAGCAGAGAGGTTAGTGTGACATTCTCATGTACTTCTCATAGGAAATCAAACTGCAGTGCTGATGATGTGGCAGTCTGAGAAATAATTTTGACAAGTCAGTTATTTAATTTCTGAGTGTTATACTTATTAATAATTCAACTGAGCTTTTTCTTTTTTAAATGCAAGTAGCAGTTAATTCTTGTAACTGTTTCTTAGGCAAAATAATTTAAGAGAATAAATGTTTATTTAATATTTGTAACTATTAGAATAATTCAGTAATATTTTATTCAAATATGGGAAAAGGCCCTATATTTTCAAGTTGATGAAAAGTAACAACCAATTGCATATAACTAGCAACTGGCATGAAAATTCATTGTTTTTGTTCCCTTTTTTTCTATGAAGTATAACATAAACATAGGAAGATGTTAAGGGGACTGAAGAAATGGCTCAGTCAAGAGCATTTACTGCTTTTACATAGGATCCAGGTTCATTTCCAAGCAACCACATGGGATGCATACTGTGTATAACTCCAGTTCTGGGGGTTCTGACTCCCTAGGAGGTGCTACCAGAGGGTGATGGATCTGCTGCATCTGTAGTTACAGGCAGTGGTGGGTGTTGGGAACTGAACCCAGGTCCTTTGGAAGAGTGACAGATGCACTTAACCACTGAGCCATTTTTCCAGCCCAAGAAATGTCTAATCCTTTGACGCAATTCTTTTATTTTACATTTATGGTTTGTGTCTGTGTGCCACACATATATGCCTGGTACCAGTGGAAGCCAGAAGGCATCAGATCTCCAGAACTGGAGTTACAGATGATTATGAGCCACCGTGTGCGTGCCAGGGGTTGGACTTGGGTCTTCTGAAAGAGCAGTCAGTGCTCCTCTGAGCCATGTCTCCATCCCCCTACCCTAAAATACTTACTTATTTTTATTTTATGTATATGAGTGTTTGCTTGCATGTATGTAAGTGTGTCATGTGTGGAAATTGCAGTTTGCTTGTTCGTTGGGATGGTTGTCTCTCCTGTTTAATACAGGAATTGTCTTGTGAGCAGCTTTCTCTTGAGGGCGCAATGCCCAGTACCTCTCTGAAATGAGAGAAGAAATTATGTTTTAGCAACAACTTGGAACCAAGCCAGATAAGGAAATGCTAAATCAACTAAAGACAGCTACTATACCATTTGCACCGAGGATTTCTGAGACCATCCAGAGTATCAAAGAAAGACCCTGCCTCAAAAACAAACAAATCAAAATGAATGAATTAAAACACTTTCCCTCAAGAACAAGAGAGCGAGCAGGTGTATAGTGATATTTCATTTGTATTTTAATAAATAAAGCCTGCCTAAAGATCAGAGAGTAAAACAGCCCCACTGGTCAGCCTTACAGACCAGGCAGTGGTGACACCTTTAATCCCAGTAGCCACACTAATTTGCTCATAGAAACTGGGTGGTTGTGGTGCACACCTTTAATCCCAGCCTAGAGAGGATTCAAGACTGGAGGAGACAGGTCTCAGACACAGTCTCATTCTGAGAATTCCTGGAGGCAAGTATCACCATTTTGGACTGAGGTAGAGATGAGAGCCAGTGGCTGGCTGTTGTGCTCTTCTGACCTTCAGGCAAGCTTTCTTTAGTAAAATACAAATGAAAAATCACTACACAGTGTATGCTACTTCTCTTTGACATCCCGTCTGTGGGTGCTGGGCAGGACATGCAACAAGAGGCTCAGGCTATAAAATCATGTTAGTCTGAAGAGGGTAGAAAATTGCAAGTTTAGTAAAAAAAATATCAGAACCAATGAGTTCAGCAAATAAATACAGATAAGATTAATTTATAAACATACATTTCATTTCTATGAATAGTAGTTTTAAGAAGCCTCAAAGTGAATTAACACTCAGCTGTTTACAAAATCCAACTCTGCTCATAAGAACAAAGTAGGAGTGGAAGGGAACTTGCTTATGATAAAGGAGATTGATTAAAGTATCCACAGCTAGAATCCAAAATGATTCGACATTGAAAAAGATATTACTTTATCTATTTTGTGGGTGTGATGTGTGTGGGTGTGTGCATCACTATGATGTGGAAGTCAAGAGGACAACTGGGGGTGTGGTTTAGGTCTCTCCTTCCACCATGTGGGTCTGGGGATTGAACTCAGGTCATCAGGCCTGGTGGCAAGTGTCTTGTTCAGTGAGCAATTTTGCCCCCAAAGACTAAAACAGCCAAGTGTCACTCATCTATAGTCCCAGTAGTCTTTCTGTGTGTATTGAGGTAGACCCATGGCTTTATCTGTTATTCTGTAGACTGTGATACTTGTACTAATTGATGTTGAAATTAAATTTACTTTGCTTCCCTCAGGAATCTTATTTGATCATGGTGTACCATTTTCTGGTGTGTGGCTGGATTTGCTTTTGTTAGTTTCATTGTTTTGAAGATTCTCATGTATTCATAAGAGATGTCCGTCAGCAGTTTCCTTTTTCATTTTGTGATTTCTGATTTTGGTATCAGGACACACTGACCTCATAGAACAAATTCATATTCTCCTTTTATATATTTTTTGGAGGAGTTTGTGAATTTGATCTGGTCTTAGGCTGTTGTAATTCCCTTTATCCCTCCATTTTTTTAAAATGTGTCGAAGCGTTTGGATTACTAATTTCATCTCTATAGTTCTATTCAGATTTACTCAGTTATTTTGTTTCTTCCTATCAATTTTGAAAAGTTGTTTCCATTTCATTTAAATTGAAATTTCATCTAAATGAAATTTAGTTTTATTATCTGATGTTGAGAGTAAGTTTTTATTGTCTTATTTTTTCTTCTACCCCTGCTAATGGTTTGTTCATCTTTTGAAAAATTACCTTTTGATTACATTTTCTAGTTTAGTAATGAACATTTTCAGAGTTGGGGTGGCTGCTAGGTGTGGTGGCATACGCCTTTAATCCCAGCACTCAGGAAGCAGAGGCGTGTGGGTTTCTGTGAGTTTTAGGCCAGCCTGGTCTATAGAGCAAGTTCCAGGACAGCCAAGGCTGTAACCCTGTCTCAAGGGAACACAAAAAGAAGAAAAACCAGAATTGGAGTGGCAAGTTGATATTTGAAGTCTTTGTTCTGAAGTCTTAGGTACTTTGAGTGAAATCTCTTATAGTCTACATTGTATCTTTATTCTCCATCTTTTTACATCCTTGGTGTTTGGGCTGGGGCTAGGAGAGGTACATAAGCTTGCTTTTAAGACTTTTAAGAAAAAGAGGTGGCTAGGGCTGGAGAGCTGGCTCAGAGGTTAAGAACACTGGCTGCTCTTCCCCAGGTCCTGAGTTCAATTCCCAGCAACCACATGGTGGCTCACAACCATCTATGAGATCTGGTGCCCTCTTCTGGTGGGCAGGCATACATACAGACAGAACATTGTATTCATAATAAATAAATAAATAAAATTTAAAAGAAAAAGAGGTGGCCATAGACACTGTAGAACATAGCTGTGGCCATGAGCATGACCGTCCTAACTCGCTCGTCTATACTGCGTCAGTTTCAGCTGCAGTTGTGTTGACGCAGACGCTCGCTAAGGCGCACAGTGCTGCAGCGACAACTATGGTGCTTTTAGTTGACCATTTGGATACTTGCATCTGAGTGAGGAAAAAGAATTCAAGCTTTTGAGACACCAATCTCCTTAACACAGCTCCTCCACTACTCTGTATGAGGGATGACAATCAAATTTGTGAATAAAATGAAAATGGGAAAAAAAAGACTGAATAAAAAGAAATTAAAGTTACTTGCAATTAGCAGTGGTTTCTCAAGGAATTTGAGAGGTGCCCTTTAAAGAGCTGCAGGTTGTTAAAGCTGCCGTGCATGCAGCTTGCTGTGTGAGCCTCACCAGGAAGACTTGTGGCCTGGTCGCCCTGTGAATCTACTCACTTCCAATGCGCCCTTTCTGTGCCAGAGACACAGACATAGGAGATAAAACGTTTTCTCTTGTCATTGAAGGTGTATCTGGGTCCACAAACACGAAACATCTCTAGGCCAAGAGGGACTAAAGCTATTTCTGAGAGGCTTGGAGTTGAGACCAAAGGCAGCTGTTTTCAGCCTCAGCTCTGTAAGAATGGAAGCCTCCTCAGTACTTCTCTGCCAGTCCCCCAGGGACGACATTAGCTGGCACCACGTAGCAGCACAGTGAACGCTGGGTGAACGCAGTGTGTGCTGTGTTGCTAAGTAAGAGTGTGTGCTGTTAGCAACAGCTATAGCTAAGATGCTTCTCCTAGCTGCAGTTAGCTGCTGCTGCTTGCTGCCAGGCTTTCTGTGATTTGTTATGGGAAGTGTCTGTCCTTGGAGAGGCCTCTTGATCAAGAACTAAATCACACCTCAGTTTGGCTTAGTTCCTGCCATAGATTCTGACCTAAGCTGGAGCCTTGGAATCAGATTAACTGGGTGAGAAGAGAAGGTCACAGAAGGAACAAGAAAGACAGTACCTTTCTCAAAATGAGCCTGTGAAGCAGTGGTTCTCAACCTTCCTAGGGCTTCGACCCTTTAATTCAGTTCCTCCCAACTGTAGAATATTTTTTTGCAACTTTATACCTGTAATTTTACTACTGTTATGAATCATAATGTCAGTGTCTGTTTTTCTGATGGTCTTAGGTGACCCCTGTGAAGGGGTTGTTCAAACCCTCAAAGGGGTCGTGACCCACAGGTTGAGAACTACTGCTGTAAAGAATATTCTAAAAGAAACAACAGGAAATCAGCAGCAAAACTAGACAGTAAGGGAGTTTTTAAGAAATGAGCGTCAAACAGTAGAGTGCTCTACAGTAAGACTAGTGAAGAAATAATTTTTAAATCAGCAGAATATTGTGAGAAAAACAGCCCAAACAAAATATGACTAGGTAGACATAAAGAACTAATTAGAAATTATGGAGAAGGAAAAAGAAGATGTAAATGTGTTAGTTATAATAAGACTATGGAAAAATGAGTGAATTCGGAAAAAATACTGACTACCTCACTGTAGACAGACACAGATGTGGAGGGTGGCATGCATGGGATTTGCAGGGTAGGTTGAAATCCTCCAAGATAGTCTAGAGGCTGCTGATGATTGACATGATGCCAGGGCACATCACTCCACTCTGTGCTGGTGCCGTGACCACTCCACTGTGGACCCCACGGAAGAGGTGAGTTTGTTTTAGCAGTTTTACATTAGAGTTTGAGCAAATGTTGAGAAGTTGACTGGCTGGAATCTTTTCAAGTGTTGGAGAAGAGCTGTTTGCTTTCTGTTTGTTTGGGGTTGGGACGGAACCAATGGCCTTGTACCTGCTGTGCCCTTTCTACCACTGAGCTGTACAGCCAGCCAAGAACTGGTGCTGGTGAGGCCACAGACATAAGGACAGGGCAAGGAGAAGGGCTCCTTGGGTTCCGGGGTATGTGTCTGCCAAACTGACCCTAGGTTGTTTTTGGTGAGGAAAAGGCTTGGAAATTTCTGTTCATTTCTTTATGATTGGCATCAAACTTGGTTGGTTCTTTCTTGAAATTTATACTCCCTTTTAAACTTGGTTTTTGTTTGTTTTTTTTTTTGCTTGCATGGGTAATAGTGTTTTAAAAAAAATAGCTTTGGAAACCTAAGAGAAGTGAATCTGTATAGCTTTCAATTTAAAGTTAACATTTGTTCAAAGAATGGCCTTTCTGAGGGCCCCAGAGTCAGGTTTTCAGTAAGTCTGGATGAGATTCTAGGAGCCAGTTGGGCATTTAGCATAGTTTAAAGTATAATTTGTGATAACATTTAGAATTTAGCATAGAAAATTCTTGGATTCTATCCTAGGAGTGCTAATCATCAATATTAGAAAAAGAGCTTTGACAAAATCTGTATCCTGGCTTTGGGAATGGCTCAGTTGGTAAAATGCATGTTGTAGAAGCATGAAGACTTAAGTTTGGATTCCCAGAACCCATGTAAGAAGCCAGGAGTGATGGTGTGCACACGAAATTCTAGAGCTGGGGAAGCAGAAGCTGGAGGATCCCTGGAGCTCGCTGGTTGGCCACTCTTGTGAGATTGGTAAATTTCAGTTTCAGTGAGAGACCTGGTCTCAAGAAAGTAAGGCTGGCGAGGCTGGATTGATGGCTCAGGGTTACGAGCACTGGCTGCTCATCCAGAGGATCTGGGTTCAGTTCCTATTACCTGCGGCTCACAACTGTTTGTAACTCCAGTTGCAGAGAATCTGATACCCTTCACAGACATACATGCAGGCAAAACACCAATGCACATTAAAATAAGTAACTTTTTTTAAAAAGAAAAGAAGGATAAGAGCAATAAAAAGAGACACCCAACATGAGTTTCTTCCACATTTACCCACACACTTACATGCATTCATATACCTGTGCACATGCATTGTTTAAAAAATTGTTTAATCCAGCTTTATTTTGTCTAGTCTGGTGTAATGACACCTAACTCAGCCATTTAGGAGGAACAGAAGTCAGGAGAGTCACTGGTTCAGAGTCAGCCTTACTGCATAGTAATCTTGAGGTCAGCCTGAGCTACATGAGGACCTGTTTTAAAACACTAACCAGACCAAATAAACCAAAACTTTATCTGTGATTAGGCTGTTTCTAGTATAGTGCTGTGTAAAGAATTAGTGAGCACTTACTTCAGTCAGTGTCTGGAGTCTTAAAAGTCCAGAGGGAAAATGTATGTTTTCAAACTTTTGCACATACTTATTTTCAGGCATGTCCTTTATAGGATATATAGTTTATTGTATATTCTATATTGCTTTATATAGTGTATTATATACCATACAGTATGTTATACTTTATATCTTGCAGTTTCATGCATAAATAAGCATGCAATCTCTACCATTGAGGGGGTCAGAGCAGGCAGTTCAGTGGGGACAGCACTTGCTGTACAAGTGATAGACCAAGGTGGGATCCCTGTGACAAGCTCACTAGCTGTAGACAAGCTGGAGTTAGCACGCATCAAGCTCAGGGAGAGACCCAGCTGCGATAGGTAAAGTGGAGAACAATCAAGAAAGTTAACTGATGTTAACGTACACATGCAAAATAAATCATTTTAAATAAAATTTGATATATATATTTAATTCATAATTGTTTATATTTTGGTGTAACAGCTTCTGGAAGAAAATAACCTCAAAATATGTAGCAAGAGAACTAATGTTATAGATTTTGTTTATTTCAGGTATTTCTTGTGTATGTACTTTTTGTGGGGAGGATTTCAAGACAGGGTTTCTCTGTGCAGTCCTGACTGTTCTGGAACTTGCTTCTAGCCTTCTAGAAATATTGAAGTATGCAGTCTTGTTAGCTCTAGGCATTATTCTCTTAGACCTTCAGAGTCTTCTTTGCTTGTTGCCAATACTTTGCACTTCTGTGCATTTTTTTTTTATTGGAACGGACCTTTATACCAAGTTGCCAGTTATACTGGGTGCCAGGATGCCTGCTGCAGACATGTATGCCAGTTAACAACTGGCTTCCAAGCTGGCCTTTGAAACCCTAAACTCACTAGTTCGTACCATTCCTGACCTTTCCCAGCAACTTACTACTTCTTTTTTGGGAGGGGGGTGATCATCATGATGGTCAGCTGTAGTATTGTAAGCGTTGTAGTGTGTGCTGTGAGATCACTTTGGAACACACCATGATTTGTATTCATCTCTTGTTTTGTTTTTGTACCTCTGTTTATTACACGGACTGAGACAGATACTAGCCGGGATGGTAGCAGAACCTGCCTTTCTCTCTGAGTATACTATCTTTGCTTTGGATTCCTCCAAACAGCCTAAAACACAGATTAACAGTGTGGTGAGTCCTTCCACCGCTTTTTGCATTCCCGTGTGGGGAAGCAAACATTTGGGTAGTTGTAGCACCAAGTCTCATGTGGTTTGTCACTTACCTTCCCTCAGAGCGTCTTCAGTGTGGTGTTGCTAACCTCGCTCTAAACCTCAGAGAACAAGTTGCTGAGTCTGGCAGTCGCTGCTTCCTGGTACTCTAATAGCCTCACAGTAACAACCCCTCGCACTAATGGAGCCAAGGCAACCTTCACTTTTAGAACTAGCACTTGCGTTTAATCCCTTGGAAATGTTTGCTTATGCTGAAAAAGCCAGTGTGTGTGATTAGAAATCTGTTTTCCTGTTAGGAGGATACCAATGGTGTGTGAGATGCGACTGACTTTTTAAGGGAAATAATGTATTGTGTAAGTCAGTAATTAACAACATTGTATAGGTAGGTGGATTCTATTATAGCAGGTTCATGTCTTCATTTTGCGACTATAGTTAAGAACTACATTGTATTTTGTAATGAATGAATTCACTTATTTTTGACTTTATATATGATTTACTTGGGGAAAGTAGACATTTTTCTATTTGGAGAATCTGGTAAAGTGATAATTTAATAAACTAAAATGTAGCAGTGTTTGCTTATTAAGGATAACTTTTGCTATTTCTTCCCTTGGAGGATGGCTGAACTGGTTTACAGTTTTTCTAGATGTTGAGACTTGGTTTAACTTTGATAGCTAGTGGTAGAAATATAACATTTAGTCTTAATCCAGGTGTCCAGGGAAGGTGTGGTGTGCACATGGCCAGCAGTGGTCTTCAGATCTACTCTAAACTTGGGTCTAGAGAAGAAAGCAGCTCAGGGTGAAGATGGGATATCAGGGAACATTTGGAAAGCTGCTTTTCCTTTGGCTCTGGCTACAAGGAACACTTGCTGTTTATAAAGATATTCAAGACCGACTAGGAGTCCCAGATACACAGATTTACCAGTTCACTTTAAAAAAAAAAATAGACATGCTGTATTCTGCATGTAGGAGTAATAGAAACTTAAAAGACATGCCTACCATGAGTACATTATATAACATAATTCAATTCCTAGTTTGTTGTCAAAATGCTGTAAGGTAAAAGTGAGTGCTTAGATGATTTAGAAATAAACTTAGGCAGACTAAAAACGCTAATCTTATATATATTTTATATGTTCATGATTTAACATCTTTCCATGAGACAAAGAAAAACAATAAAATAGTTATTTGGTTTCATAATAAAAATTTAGTGGGGATTAATTACAAGTTCACCAATGGCTGAGTTTTCCCTAATTTTGGATTTTTTTTAAAGTTTTTTTTTGTTTGTTTTGTTTTTGTTGTTGTTGTTTTATGGGGAGAGGCAGGGTTTCTCTATTATTAGCTCTGGCTTTGTTCTGGAACTTGCTATGCCATTCTGGCCTCGAACTCGGAGAGATATGCCTGCCTTCCAATTAATTGCTGGGATTAAAAGCATGTGCTACCCTAGCAGGACTTAATTTAGTATTTGAAAACATACTTCTCTCTTTACTCTTTTTTGTTTTGCTTTGTTATGTTTTTCAAGACAGGGTTTCTCTGTGTAGCTTTGGAGCCTATCTTGGCACCCACCTCCGTAGACCAGACTGGCCCTTGAACTCACAGAGATCTGCCTGCCTCTATCTCCCAAGTGCTTGGATTAAAGGTGTGCACCACCAATGCCCAGCTTCTCTCTTTACTCTTAAAAACAACTGTATCCTTAGTGTTCAACAGTATAATTAGAGAAGATTGTAGAAAAAAAGGAAAAGAAAGACTGTTTGAAGACAAATTTGGCAGAAGAGAAGCTGTAGGAAAGTCAGTAGAATGGATATTCCTGTTGTCCAAGAATTGCCCCCAGTGGAAGTTGGTGACCCTAATCATCACTATGTGTTGAGTGAGCTCCTTCTGCTCTGGGAGGAGGACTTTGAGAGTTCTATGTGAAGGAAGTGCCTAGACAAGGGTTTAACAAGCCCTCATTGAGTGTTTACTGTTAAGCAGAACGTCAGGAACCAGGCACCAGGTTGGGAATATTGGCGTGTCCTGCCCTCCGAGAGCTGGTGGGTTAATGTGTACACAAAGGGATGCAAGTGTTGCAGAAGAAAATAAGCTGCATATAGAAGGAGTTGGGTCTGCTGGTGATCCAGATGGGATGTCACAAAGCAGGGGCAGCAAAAGCTGAAAATGGAACAAGGCAGAATGGAGGACTCGGCAGATGGTGGCACAAACCTCAAGCTTTGCTGCTGCAGAGCCTGGATTTAGAGTCACACAGTGTATTAGGCCCGTGCACACCCTAGCTATACTATACTATACAGTATTTGGCTGTATAATACAGTATTTACGTTTAAAAATATTTTCAAGACTGTTCATGCTTATGCATGCCTGTAATCTCAGCACCCAGGAAGTGAAGGAGGGAAGATCAGGAGTTCAAGGCTAACCTCAGCAACTTAGTGAATTTAAGACTTTAGGCAACGTGAGACCCTGTCTCAAAACAAACAAACAAGAATTCTAAAGAAAGAAAGTTTAAGAATCGTTTTAAGTATGTATGTTGTGAGCTTGGTGCACCACATGTGGGTCTTGCTTTAACGCTTCCTCCTGACCTAT
This sequence comes from Microtus ochrogaster, assembly GCF_000317375.1. Taxonomy (NCBI): domain Eukaryota; kingdom Metazoa; phylum Chordata; class Mammalia; order Rodentia; family Cricetidae; genus Microtus; species Microtus ochrogaster. The sequence continues at coordinate 90,589,455 of NC_022012.1, forward strand.
TTGATGGAGCCTTTGAGACCTTTCTTCATAATTTAAAGTGTATTTTGACATTACAGTATATTATTATGATGTTATGTAAATGATATGTCCTGTGTAGCAGTACCTTGTGATCAGGAAGATAGGTAATTCCTGTGTTCCCCCAACCTTTTCCTATGTAACTTTAAAGAAATCTCTCCAACTGGTAAAGATTAGGAACTTATTTTAGAGGGAAGAGAAGGTGCTGAAGCATGTTATGAATTAGAAATAGTGATAATGTGGCTCTTCCTCTCACCACATGTCCATTACCCGGTGTTGGCCATTAATAAACAGCTCCTAGCCGTCCTGTGCTGGTGTCTGTTACCACCCGTTCTCACACTTCCACGGCCACATTGTTTCCAGGCTCCACTCCACATACATTCATTCCCCCACTTTAGAGATCTCCAGGAAATTAAGTCCTACAGCTAGGGTGGGGTGCATTTGTAACCCAGGACTTGAATAGCTGAGGCGGGAGAGGATCCACTGCACTTAAGGACTTTCAAACTAGCCTGGGCAGCTTAGTGAGACCCCGCTTCATAAAACAAGAATGCCAAAGAACCTCTCCATTTGTAAATACTTTACCTTTTTTCTAGAAAAATAAGGCTAAATTATATAATTTATAATTAATATATTTATTTATAAATTTATAATACCCAAAGGTTACTTGTTATTATTAAATACTTAATTTACCTTGAGAAACCTGAGAATGCTTTTGATAAGCTCTCCATTTCTCCTTTGATCTTTCCTTGGGTTAGCTGTAGAGGCAGAGGAAGTGTAGCACGGAAATGCCGGACTACTGGGACGGTGACCACTGCTGTATGTGGTGCCCTGCTGTTGTGTAAAGCAAGGAGGTGGTTTTCTCATGAGCTGCTTCTGTAGTGGTGGTGGATCGTAGCAGCAGTTTGCCGTGCATGCTGTACAGAATTGTGAATCTCAAAGTCCTAGCGTTATCTCTGCAGCCCGTGCCATGACTCTCCCTGGGAGCACTAGGCTCACCAACAGAAAAAAACAAAAAGCCAGTACGTGCGGAAGACGTGTTCAGTAGAACATTTTTCTGAAAATGTTTACTCTAGTTTCATTTATACTGCTGGCTTAGAATGAATGAGGCATTTCAATTTTTTATTACTAAGTTTTTTTTAATAGCTTTGCCCAAATGATTTTAATTTGAATGTGATTTTACTGTAGGGAGCAGATGACGTGACTTCTTTTTGGATAGTTCTCTGTGAACTGTGCTGACCAACTCCCTGTTGTTGATTTTTGTCATGGGGCAAAATATGGGACCTAAGGGGAAGACGTTTGTGATTAGTGTGAAATAGATTTGCTATACACTAATCTTTGCTATTTAGCTTCATGTTTTGCAGCAAAATGATTTTTCTAAAATAATTAACCACACACCTCTTTGCCTGCATGAAAATACTCTAATAAACTATTACTAATTTTGTTCACTAGATGAAAGTCTACTAGGTCTTATTGGTTTGTTTTAACAGTTTTAAAACTTTAGTTTCCTGTTCTCTCTCTCTCTCTCTCTTTTTTTTATGATGTTCTTTCTTGTTCTTAGAATGCATCAGCTCAAGCTACAAAGCCTCCAGATGGTGTTAATAGAGGTGAAGCATCTCCTCCTCAGGTACGTTAGTAATTTATTTAAAAATGTCAGTCCTCTCAGAGTGCTGGTCTGTCTGTTGTCATTAATGTGTGTCTGCCTTGAAAGAATGTGGCTTTGCTGGGTAGAGCTGTTGGGACCCTTCTCCCTATAACTTCTTGTCTCCTGCTCTGACTACCACATTCTTGTCACTTTATGAATGCAGGCTGGCCTTCAGGAAATAGCATGTCTGTTCTAGCATGTTCTATCAGTACATTGATAGCTATACCAAAAAGTCCCAGCCTGTGGGCTTTCATATCGTGTCTATTATCAATGTTATTGGGTCTTAGAAAAGCTAAGTCAGAGCAATGGTAGTTGAAAATTAACAATATCAAACTTTAATATTTGTAGAAAAGTAAACATATTCATCTTCCAGATACACCTTTGTCCTCAGCACTCAGGCTGGCATGAGGGCAGACAAAGTAGCTCAGCACTTGCCACTAAGCCTGATGACCTCCTGGTGCAGGGTGGGAACTGACTCCTGCAAGTGGTCCTCTGATTTATGTGCTCTATCTCCTGATATGCACAAATAAATTAATGGATATAATAAAAAATTAAAAATCAGAACCAGCAATAATTAGTAAATTCTGGCCCTTTCTCTTTTTCTCAGTGGTAATTGGCTTTCTTGCTTCTAGTACTATAAGTTAACTTTGTTATTTTGGGCTTTATGCAAAAGTGTCTGGTTTCCTGCCTGCTCGCCTCCTCCCTCCTTCCTTCTATTTCTTCAGACCAGTGTTTCTCAACCTATGGATGGCAACCCTTTCGGGGTGGGGGATCAGATGACCCTTTCACAGTGGTCCTATATCAGATATCCTGCATATTAGACACTTCCATTATGTTTCATAAACTGTAGCGCCAGAGGTTCCAACATTCTCACATAGCCATACATGTGGGAAAAATACCAATGCACATAAAATAAATCATTAAAAACAGTACAATTCATAACAACAGCAAAATTACAGTTATGAAATAGTAATGGAAATAATTTTATGGTTGGGGTCACCACAACATGAGGAACTGTATTAAAGGGCCGCAGTATGAGGAAGGTTGAGAACCCCTGCTCTGTGCAGTTTCATATCTTGCCTTGGCTGGTCTAGAACTTATTGTGTAAGCCAGGCTGGTTCTGACTAGTAGCTGACTTCTGCCTCCAGAGAACTGAAGTTACAGTGGAAACCACCACCCATGCCCAGTATCGCTGGCTGCTTTTGTTTCTTACTCCATGCAATTTATCTTTATTGTTGCTATGGTTTTAGGCCATTTTCATCACTTTCTAGTATTCCAGTGGTGAACAGGATTGTTGACTGATATTCTACGGTGAACAAGACAGTTAAAAAGAAATCCTAATTTGATTTGGGGTCATTTTGAATAGTGTCTTTTTGTGCATATCTGTTGGTGCATGCGCAGGGATGGAATGACTGGTTCAGAGGGTGACTGTGTGTGGTGTCAATCACAGCTGGCAGTTCTTCCGCATGAGTTGCTTCACACCCTCATGCTGTGCATTACCATGATTTTAATTAACGTCTTCTGGACTGGGTGGGGTGGTTTGCACTTCAGTGGGTTTTACTTGGTGTTTGAGATGCTAAACATTTTAGCCTGGTTGTATTGTTACACTCACCAAAACTTGGCTGTGGTAGGGAGGAAGAAGGGAAGGTTGGAAGTCATGTGAAAGTAGTGCCTGCCGTAGATGAGCCTAAGTTCTTAATATACAGCCACCTCATGGAGAAGGTGCTGCTGGTTCATCTTCTGTAGGTAGAGACAGGCAGAAAGAGGTCGTGTCACTTCATCAAAGCCACATACCTCCCATGGCAAAGCTAAGTCAGGCCCCATAGCAACTGCCCTTAGTTCTTCTAACCAGGAGAGTGCACGCCCTGCCAGCGAGCTACATCCACCACCTGATGATTCTCTTATTTCTACCTTTGCTTTTGTTTGAAGCTGTCTCTTTGACTCTCCTGGCTCCTCCTGCTACCTGCTAGTTGTTGCTGCATGCTTGTTGACTCATTCAGTCCTCACTGTCGCCATGCAGAGTGGGTGGCATCATCGTCATCAACACTGTCATAGTGCCTTCCACCCCTGTTTTATGGAGGAGGAAACAGGACCGTTGAGCTCAGGAACTTGCTCCAAGTCCTGTAGAACCACAGATGAGTTGGGGCTTGAGCTTTGGTGAGACTGATTGCAGCACTGGGGCTGAGTTCTCTGTTCAGAGCAGGACTGGGCCTGAGGCTGAGACAGTGATATGCACTTGTCGAACATGTGTGGGTCCTGAGGTCCTCCCCAGCTCCAAAAATAAACAGTAGAAGTTACTTCCAGTCATAGTACATGTGGCAGCTAAGCTGGTGAAAGTCTGCAAATACAGGCTTGGGTGTCATTCATTAACTTGTGGAGACCCTGAGAAATCGCTGTTTTTAGTGTTTCTTCACGTATGCACCATCTGTCTGTCCTAGGGTCTTTGGTAAGGTGTTGTGTGCTAGGAACTGGAGAGCATTTCTCACAAGGCCCAGAAGGGGCTGGGAACGGAAGTGCCAGTAATCCTACAGATTTTGTGTAGGAAGCAATTCCTTCTCTTCCTTCTGGCCCTCCCTCCGTCAGGAGGATAAAACTTGACATTACTAAAGCAAACTAAAAAGTGCAGAATAATATAATACAAAAACTAAATCCACCTAAAGTGTTACCACATGAAGGTACTGCTTACCTTTCTGCATGTCTGTCCTTTGTGACTGCTGTGATGGCACCCGTGAAAACATACATAGAAAGTAAAAAGGGCTTATAAACAAGTCACATGAGCTCATGGTGCACATGCTGCTTTCCTTTCTGTCATCTTGCTTCTCTTCTTTTTGTTTGTTTGTTTGTTTTCAAGACAGGGTTTCTCTATGTAGCCCTGGCCATCTTGGAACTCTCTGTAGACCAGGCTGGCCTAGAGCTCAGAGGTTCACCTGCCTCTGTCTCCCAAGAGCTAGAGTTAAAGATGTGCGCCACCACTGCCTGGCTGCACCCTGCTTCCTAGCTTGATCTTTTTTATTTATTTACTTTTTGATTATGTATATGTATACGTGTGTCAGGGGGATATGCACTGGGTATAGGTGTTTAAGGAGGTGGAGGCATCAGATTCCCTGAAGGTGGAGTTAGAGGTGGTTGTGAGTCACCTGACATGGGTGCTGGCATTTGAACTCAGGTCCTTTGGAAGAGTAGTACAAGCTCTTATCCACTGAGCCACATCTCCAGCCCCCCGTCTTCATCTTTTGGAAGTGCATTGTGAGCGTCTGTATGTACTTGGTAATGTACTCTCTGCTGTGGTTTCCAGGTTGACCTATTACAAACAGCTGAGTTCACAGGAAGGGGCTCCCAGAGCTGTGTGTCCCAGGTCCACTCCACTCCACTTCTCATTAGTGCATTACCTTCTTCCTCAGCTCATTTTCCTTTGTTGGTGAAAGGAATGATCTAGAATCACTAACTCTATGACTTCTCACCAGATAAAAGTGACTTGAATTGAGCCCCTCACCTCACACTTCACCCTGGATGCCTACACTAAAGGGTCTACCAGGTGGGTAGATGAGGCACACAGTCCTGTGGGGTCAGCCTGCTAAGCATGCTTCCTCTTGTACAGATGTACAAACTGGAGGAAAGTGGCTCAGCGAAGGCTTGTACTGCTGGGTGACAGGCACAAGAGTCAGAGCTCGGGTCTCTGACTCTAGGTCCAGACTCTTTACAGAGATTGGCCAGTGTCTTTTACTTTTCAGAAAGCAGTGTTTTGTATTACTTCTCTGGAATTTGTTATATTGAATTTGTTAGAGCACTGCTGGTGACGGGGTAGTAGATATCTGAAATGTGTATTTAAGTCTTGCCCTTTGGGCTTTGCCTACAGTCGGGGGACACGCAGACCTTTGCGCAGAAGCTGCAGCTCCGAGTGCCTTCCGTGGAGTCTCTGTTTCGAAGTCCCATAAAGGAATCTCTGTTCTGGTCTTCTAAAGAGTCTATGGTACGAACATCTTCCAGAGAGTCATTGAACCAACTTGACCTGGACTGTCCTGCTGCCACCTTTGATCCACCTTCTGACATGGAGAGCGAGGCTGAAGACACTGCAGGGAGTTCAGACGGTCTCAACAGAGAGCAGCTGCTGCAGCGGCTGAGGAGAATGGAGCGAAGCTTAAGTAGCTACCGAGGGAAATACTCAGAGGTAGGAGCAGGCTTTGGCTCACACAGTCATACGCTCCCCTTGGGCTTGTTCTTTCTCACATATTGCTCTTTGCCTGAAGTCTGAGGCCACCTGACCTGGTCCTGGTTCCTGGGGCAGGTGGTCTTCCTGTGGTACAGATGCCTTTTAGCAGGCTGACATTTTGGGATATGGTGTGTAGCCTGGTTTTCACATTCTCTGCAGTGTCTATGGACACCTAGGACAGAGGTCATCCTCTTTCTCCTCTCTGTCTCTCATGTTACTCATCTCTGACTAGAGTAGCTTCAAAATGATCTCTTCTGACAGCCATGCTTTAGATCAGTGGTTCTCAACCTGTGGGTCGAGACCCCTTTGGGTCGCATATCAGATATTTTCATTACAATTCATAACAGTAGCAAAATTACAGTTATGAAGTAGCAATAAAATAATTTCATGGTTGAGGGGGTCACCACAGCATGAGGAACTGTATTAAAGGATCACAGCATTAGGAAGGGTGAGAAACACTGGTTAGATAGCCTGATGACCTCAAAGATTTGGCTCATTCTCCTTGTACCAATATTTAAATTTAAATTTTTTATTATGTATTTTGTATTTACATGTGCATGCATGAATGCATGCCATAACACATGAGAGGAGAGGTTAGAGACAATCTTGTGGGAGGTGGTTCTTTCAGTCTACCATATGGATCCCAGCAACCAGTGTCCTTGGCTACAAATGCCCTTAATCAATGAGCCATCTTGACAGGCTCAGATTTTAGTTTTTGGACATTTAAAATTTTGTCTATCATGAATCTTTAAAAAAATAATTTTTTATGTGTATAGGTGTTTTGCTTGTATGTATGTCTGTGTACCATGTGTATGTTTGGTGCACTTGGAGGCCTGAAGAGTATATTAGAGCCCCTGGAACTGTAGTTACGATGTGGACAGTTGGGAGCTGCCCTGTGGGTGCAGGGAATTGAGCCAGCGTTATCTGAAAAGAGTAATATGCTCTTAACCACTGAGCCATCTCTCTAGCCCTCTAACATGAATCTGCTAACTATTAAGTCCGTGGTGACTCACTCTGTTTGATGTAAGGGAGGAAGTAAATAGTGCTTTTCTGATTTGTTTGTTTGGTACTTCGGGAACTGAAACTGTATGCCTCCCTTGAGTCCTTCTCTGTCAAGTGCAGTTTAGAAATTGTGCTTCAGGAAAGCCTTGGTTGTCCGTGCTCTTGGTTATCACACTCAGTGTGCAGCACTGGACTTGGACATGGGTGGCATACCAGTGTCACATCAATTTTGATGAACAGTAAACTTCAGGGTTAGGGTGGAAAGGTGCCCAGGTTTCACCGTCTACCCATACTGCCCAAAACAAAATGAAAATCTTGATGAAATACTTAAATTACCTTTTTATTAAAACTATAAAATAGTTTTATAGTTTATGGCAAAATAGAAAGGAGTTAATCTCATGGACCCTGGAAATGTAAATGGGACATTGAAGCCAGGTGTCTGTTATGTAGCAATGGAACGAGGTAATTTCTTCCTTCAAAAATCTTAAACTATTATTATTTTATTTCTACTAATTTTAATAATGGTTTTAAATATTTTTGCTTATCTTTATGCTACTTTTACATTTTTATCCATAGTTTTATGTCTGAGGCTGGGACAACAGTATAGTTAACATTTAAGTATGCCAGATACCCTTTACGTTTATAATGGCATTTAATTTTGTACCATCCTTACGAAGCAAATGTGAGTTTGCTCATTTTTGTAGAAAAGGGCTTAAGGAATCCATAGAGATGAAGTAACTTGCTTAAGGCCGGCTAGGTAGCAGCTGGTAGACTGTTTGGTTCTCAGTCACTCTGGTTGCTCTCCCATTCTAGGCTATCTTAGAATCAAGCAGCTGTTCAGGCACAGAGACTTCATAGCCTTTGCATCTACTTTTCCTTGCTCTGCAGGTACCCGGGATGAAGTCATGCTGTAAGTGACATCTAACTCTTGAGCTGTTCTTCCTCCCACCCCACCTCATTTTTGGTTACCAATAGCCTTTCCAGCCTAAAGTTAATAAAGGTCCTGTTCCTAAGCAGAAGGTGTTTCCAGATTCTTAAGTCTATTCCCAGACTCACTTCCCTTACACTGCCAACTGCCTCCCTCTTGACTCAGACAGCAGCAGTGACATTGGGGGCACACATGTTTCCAAGGAAAATGGAGACTCTTTTACTAGATCATGCTCCCTATAGCTGCACTAGTTTGTCAGAGCCATTGGCTCTACTAATGCAGGTCCCCGTTGTGCATTGAATGCAGCTGTCAACCGTGTGAAACCTACAGGGGTGAAGGGATATTTCTCCATTGCTTCATCGAGTTGTGCTGAAATGTCTATTCTAATGTTTGGGTTAGGGCTTGGATTACTCATTTCTCTCTGCTAGATATGCATTTCTTTCTTCAGACGTTTTTATTATTCTGTTTAATGTTGTAGTCTAAAACACAAAGGTCACCTGGAGAACTTTAAAAACAGATTTCTGTCTCTCCAGTGAAGCATCATTCAAATTATTCTTTATCAAAAATTCAGGAGTCAATATCAGGATCAGAGAAGTAGAAAAGCCACCAGTCCTCTCCACCTGTTCCCATCCTTCTTCCAAAGAGGCCATGATCCCTCTCTACGCCACCTTACTACTTCCTGTCCTGTCTGTCTACAGTCCTCCAAAGCCTCTGTGGTTAACTTTGGTCAGATAGTGGCTAGCCCCACCCTCTGACTCCAAGCAAGCTTTATTTGTCAGAACACAAACAAAATATCACACAGCACGTCACTGTGTCCCTCCGTTCTCAGTGAGTCGGTTTTGGGTTAGGCCCTGGAATTGTTTTCAGCAAACACTTGCACAGTGCTTTCTGTGGCAGATGTAGTCAGTCCGTGACTACAGTTGGGTACCTTCCACCTGCAGGCAAGTTGGCTCAATTCTCACCTGTAAATTAGGTGTTAAACACATGCCCAGAGATTCACAGTAAACTTACAACTTAAGTTTTAGAAACGGACTTGCCACGTTACTTAGTTGTTATGGATTGTATTAGGCTCAGTTATCTATACAGGACTGTTGTGATTGGGTTTTGACTTTTATAAAGAGAAAATTTTAGCATCATTTAGAATAATGACTTGTATTTATTGAGAAATAGCTAATGTCATTTTGGTGGTTTGTTTGTTTGTTTTAGCTCGTCACAGCGTATCAGACTCTTCAGAGGGAGAAGAAAAAGTTACAAGTAAGTGCTTCATTGCCTGTTGTGTCTCTTACTTGATTTTAAAGTTAGAAAGGGTCTTGTAGAGACGTTTACTCTCTTGTTGAAATAGTCTGTGTAGTTCCAGATTTAGCCTGTTTTACCATTACTAGAGGTTTGATAAAAGAGTGAGTGAAAGAGACCCCAGAGATGTTTCCCATGATAAAGACCACAAGTAGGTACAGCAATCCCAGCAGCTCCGATTCTGTTACTGAGCCTGCTGCAGCACCCAGGGCAGCACAGGAGGAGCCACGCAGTGTGCCTGTAAACGTAGAACGTGCCGTCATAGTGTCTGCACCAGTCATTGCAGAGCTTCATGCAGAATTGTATTTGTACCATATGTTTACACCATCACACTGCTCATGAGAATAGAGGACAGTATGTGCGCCCACCAGATGCTGCTGCTGGGTCACTAGGGGGAAACGTTTTCTTGATACAGATGGCTGCAGGTCGTTTACAGTTCACTAAGACTTGGAGGGGCCAAAAGTCCAGCACACTGAGCCATTGTGGCTAGAACATGGACCTTCAGGAACCACAGGATGCTTTGGCCCCAAGTTCCCGTGTATCTGCAAAATTTTCAGAGTAGCTGGTGCTGGCAGAGGGCTGTCTGGCTAACCACTTGACAGATAGCCTTTCACCCATCTGGATACCAGGGAATGGTTTAAAGCTGCCAAAGAGGAAGTCCCGTTGCTCCACCCACTGACATGTTAGCTTGTTTAAAAGAATAAACATGAGGGTGCTTATAGTAAAAGTCTGTCGTTAAGCTTGACAGTAGTCGACAACATTTAACTTCTGCCCCAGAGCGCTTCAGAGAGAGGTGGATCTGTCTCTATCAGTAAACAGACATTTCACCTACCGATGTTCTCTCTCTCTCTCTCTCTCTCTCTCTCTCTCTCTCTCTCTCTCTCTCTCTCTCTCTCATTGTTATACAAGTCTAGAAACTACAAATTATCCTATTTCTTTTGTTTTCCTGAGACAGGGTCTCTGTGCAGCCATCCTCCTGACTCTGCTTCCTGAGTGCTGTGGTTCCAGGCATATGCCATCACTCACCTTAATTTTTTACCTCTGATTGGTGATAGACAAGAGCACATGGTTACTCTGTTTCCATGGCTGCCACTTGCCATTAATTCCTTGTACTAGTGAAAGCATCCTGCCCGCCTCCAAAGTGTGAGGCAAAAAAAAATTTACTCTTTTAACTTGATTAAAAAATTCTTAAAAGAATTTAATTGTTATTTTTTATGAGTGTGGTGTTTTGCCTGCATGCCTGTTTGTGACCATGTGTGTGCCTGGTACCAGCAGGGGTCAGTAGAATGTGTCAGACCCCAAACTGAAGTTATGGATGGTTGAGAGCTGCAAACTGGGTGCTGGGAACTGAACCCGGGTCCTGTGGAAGGGCAGTCAACTGCTGAGCCACCTCTCCAGCCCCACTTGATTTCTTTTTAATGAACAGTTACTAATTTAACCCTCTGTAATGCTGTTCGTGAAAATTAGATTTGTTTTTTCGAGTCAGGATTTCTCTATGTTGCCCTGGCTGTCCTGGAACTCACTTTGTAGCTTTGAACTCACAGAGGTTCACCTGCCTCTGCCTCCCGAGTGCCAAGATTAAATGTGGCCATCACTGCCTGGCAAAAATTAGAATTTTTTTTTGGTTTTTCGAGACAGGGTTTCTCTGTGGGTTTGGAGCCTGTCCTGGAACTAGCTCTGTAGACCAGGCTGGTCTCGAACTCACAGAGATCCGCCTGCCTCTGCCTCCCGAGTGCTGGGATTAAATGCGTGCGCCACCACCGCCCGGCTTTTTTTTGGTTTTTTGAGACATGGTTTTTCTTTGGCTTTCAAGCCTGTCCTGGAACTAGCTCCTGTAGACCAGGCTGGCCTCCAACTCACAGAGATCCGCCTGCCTCTGCCTCCTGAGTGCTGGGATTAAAGGCATGTGCCACCACTGCCCTGCAAAAAATTAGATTCTTTTTAAAAGAAAAATGTTATTTTACAGAAATCTTTACAACATCATAATCATAATTAATATGATCTGTGAACTCCAAGTTGTAGTGAAATCATTTGCTTCTGAAGTTTGCATTTACTTTACAGATTTCCTGTTGCTAAAGTTAACTGTAGTTAAGTTTGTAGTCTGACTTGCAAGTCAATGCATTTTGGCAAATGTAGCTACATGGCCAGAGAGGAATCCTGTGCTGTCACACTTTAACTGTTAGCAGGTTTCCTGCATTAACATAGCCTTGCTTTTCTGCATGAATATGCCATGTAGATGTTTAACTGCCTTTTTTTTTTTCTCTTAAAGGGGATATTGAGTCAGAGTCAAGATAAATCACTTCGGAGGATTTCAGAATTGAGAGAGGTAAGTTTGGTGACTGATACTTTAGAACAATTTTAGAGCAATACTCCACACAGTGAGGTGGGAAAATGAGCCTGTGAGCTCACACACCATCTCTGGGGTTTCATTTGTGTGGTTTTCTGTGGTAGTTGTTGTTGCAATTAATGAAATAAAAGGTCTAAGTCTGCATTGTGGCTCGTCAGTGTCCACTTGCAAAGCTACATTGTCCCACTGCTCAACATCCTGGGCTTCCTTTCGCCTTTCCTACTCCATGCAGCCTTGCTGACATAAAAGAACTTGTCATTTGGAGAGGTAGTTCTTCATAGGGTTAGATTGAGCTCCTTGATGTCCCTCGGGGCAGCATTTTACCTCTACACTGAGCCCACACTGGGAGGGCTTTTCAGATGCCTCGTTGCCAGTCCCTGCCTGGAGCTCAGCAATAAGCAGACATTTACCGGAGCTTTCGCCACATCTGCTTTAATATTGCTCAGAATATCTTGTTACGTGGTTTTGTTGTGAATGTTGTTCATGGGTATCAGTTGCTACTTTGGTTATTATTTTAAGAGCTTTGAAGCAAATGATTTTAGGACAAATAAGAGTAGTTTAGGATTTTATGTATTCCGAATAGAATTTTATTTATAGAATTTATCAGTCCAAGGTATGTGTTAAAAGCACCAATCTGTCCAGAAAGTAGCAGATTGATAAATTTATAAATAGTGGTTGCTCCTGTAAGACTGGGAGTATAGCTCAGTGGTGGAATAGTCTAGAGAAGGTGGCGGGAAGGAGAGGGAGAGAGCTCTCTGTGAGAAGAGCAGAAGAAAAGCAGTGGACTTGCTCCTCTGAGTGATCGATGTCACTAAGAATAGCCCTGTTGCTTCTCTGTAGCTTTGGAGCCTGTCCTGGAACTCCCTCTGTAGACCAGGCTGACTTCGAACTCACAGAGATCCCCCTGCCTCTGCCTCCTGGGATTAAAGGCGTGTGGCACCACCACCCAGTGCATTAGTTATTTTTAATGACACATTGTGTTGCTCATGTATGAATTTCTTATTTTGTTTCATTTATATTGGAATCATGTTTTCTTTCTAGTCTCTTGTTATATTTTGTATATATCCCATTCTTATTGTTTTGCTCTTTAAAACATTCGAAACATGAAGTCAGGCGGTGGTGGTGCACTGCCTTTAATCCCAGCACTTGGGGGGCAGAAGCAGGCGGATCTTTGTGAGTTCGAGGCTAGCCTGGTCTACAAAAGCTAGTTCTAGGACAGGCTCCAAAGCTACAGAGAAACCCTGTCTCCAAAACAAAAAAATTCTAAACATGACCTTGAAAACTAGTTTATTTTTGCTACTTCACCTAAAATAAACATTGCCCCTTATCATACAGATAACAATATCATTCTTCTTTTGTGAGGTGCGTTTGAACTAATACCCTGGAAGAATCACTTGTCCCTATGAAGTGATGGTGAAGGGACTAAGCCTCACCCCAGTCTTTCCAAGTCCATGTTGCTGGTTTGACTTGGAAGACAGCTGGTTTGGAGAGCATGGGCTGAGAGTGTAGCGAGCAGGGTGGGGTGAGAAATCACCTTGATGCTTTTTTGCAGTTACAAGTACCTTTGCTTCTCCTGGAGACACAAATAATGTCTTTTTACTTAATGTATTGTTTGTTCATTTTCTTGCATTTTGAGAATAAATGAAGGTCATTAATTGATTCTTTTGGGTCAAGAAATTTAATGTCTAGGTTTTATGCATGCGATGATTAGATACATGTACCGTGGAGTACAGACTTGGTTAAAGTCTAGAGAATGTTTGTTAGAGGTGGGCACAAGTTTTGAGGGTGTTCACAATGGTGTTTTATGGAGAGACACAGAATACTTTTTTTTTTTGTCCTGCCGCATTCTGCTAAGGAGTCCCTCACTGAGGGAGCTATCCTCAAGAAAGTGGGGCGTGGACTTCTGCTTTATTAATAGACGGGTAAGCAATGCAAAATTCCTTTTTGCTGCCTGTTAGTATCTTAGGTGCAGGGAAGAATCCAGAGCACTCAGTACAAGATATGCCTCAGCGCTTTGAGAATTAATCAGTGTGAAACAGTGCGAGATCTGGGGAGATAAGCCCTTGGAATCCTATCCAAAGAGAATTTCTGTTGCAGATCCGAGAAGGATGGATTAAATCAAAGGGGGCTGACCTAAGAAATCTCTTCAGAACCTGATGATAGAATTAAAAATCAAGACTTGGCGACTGGGCCTTGTTCATAGCCGTAGAAGAGAAAACCTAGACTTTAGAGAGCAGTTAGTAAGAGTCGGGTCCTATGCAGGTCAACAAGACAACAAAATATAACTTTGACTATTTTAAATTCAGGGATATTTTAAATTTAATTAATGAGGTAACAATGCCAGAACAGTAAGGAGGCTTGGTGTCCTACCTAATGCTTTCCCTTGTTGGTTCATCTCTAACGGTCTAAGAAAGGGAGAGGACGCAGAACTGCACCCAAAGGATAGGTAGAATCAGTGAGGACAGAGAAGACTGGAGCTGGGGGGCCATCTAGTGCCTGGTGCAGCAGAGATAAACATTGATTTCCGGTTAACCACCTTAAACATAGCATTTCCAGTGATTTCAGGAACTGGAAGTTTTCTTCCTTGGTGGTCGAATGTTAATTCATCCTCTTGGCTCAGCAGATAGCAGTGATTTAGGCTGTTTGGGGAGGACACTGCTGGCGTTCTGTTGCCGTGGTAACAGTTTAGCCCTACCTTGTGCTTTTATCTCAAGCCCACTTTCCTTTGTACATTACTGGTGATCTTTGCAGGTCTTCACAAGAATACTGTTTCTTTGCAGACTTTCATATTGTTTAAGGAACGAAATTATTTACTGATATTAAGATTTTAAATAGTAATGTCTTCCACACTGAGGATTCTCTAATTCTTCTGTATCTGTTATCGTAAGAGTGAGGCAAGTCTGAAACAATGATGCTGTGAACTTGAAGTTTGTATCTGTTGTTTTATATTGGAAGCTACCTGTAATACCTTCTGTGTTTTAGGAGCTGCAAATGGACCAGCAAGCAAAGAGACATCTCCAGGAAGAGTTTGATGCTTGTCTGGAGGAGAAAGATCAGTACATCAGCGTTCTCCAGACACAGGTAAGAGTGAGCAAAGGCATGGAAGCCAGTGCTGGAAACAGGGGTTGTAGTTGGACAGCTGAGGAGCTTCACATGTAGAAATGAAAAGCATGGTTTCAAAACCCTTCCTTTCTTCCATTTTAGCACTATATCTTATTTGTTGTACTTTTTGACTGATTGTGGCACATGCAACAAACAGCTATACTCTGCTTGGTAGAATAAACATATTGTTCCCTCCCTCCCTCCCTCCCTCCCTTCTTTTCTTTCTTGTGTTTTAAGAAGGTTTCTCCACGTAGCCCTGGCTATCCTGGAACTCCCTCTGTAGATGTTGTCGTTGAACTCAGGGATTTGCCTGCCTCTGCCCAAGGGCTGGGATTAGAGATGTGCACTGCCACCAACCAGGCTTACTCTATTTCTTACAAATTGTAAATATTCTGCCAAACTTGTTTCTACTACTGTTTTTTTTATTATTATTATTTTTTAGGTTTCTCTCCTAAAGCAACGTTTACAAAATGGCCCAGTGAGTGTTGATGTACCACCACCGCCCCCTCCAGTGGAGCTCCAGGCAGAAGTGGACACTGACAAAGAGAAGATAGAGGATGTCGGGGAGCCAGTGGGTAAGCTGTGTTGTTATCAGGGTATAATTTAAAAATCAGAGGAGAATGTTGAGAGTTTAGGATTTGAGCTGATAGAGTAGACTTAGGCAAAAGTAAGGTGTCCTTGTCCCTATGTCTCTTTTGTTTAAAGATTTTTTATTTATCATGTATACAATATTTCTTCCATGTATGCTTGCATGCCAGAAGAGGGCACCAGATCTCATTATAGATGGCTGTGAGCCACCATGTGGTTGCTGGGAATTGAACTCCCGACCTCTGGAAGCACAGTCACTGTTCTTAACCTCTGAGCCATCTCTCCAGCCCCCTCCCTAATGTTTCTTCAAAGATTTAAGTTAGTTTTTTTAAAACCATCTATTTATTTATTTATTTATTTTTAAGAGGAAAAAAAAATCAACTGATTTAAGACTTGAAAATCGCATAAACTTTAAGGAGACCACATTTTGAAATAATTGAAGTATATAAATTAAGTTACACTACTTTAGTTTTGAGACAGGGTCTCAGTATGTAACCTAGATCACTCAAGTTGTGATTTTTTTTTTCTGCTTTAGCCTTGGGGCTTACAGGTTTGTGCCACCACACTTGCCTTATGGCTTTGTTCTCTTACAAAGTAAGAGACTCATGGTAGACTTTGGTCCAGTCAGTTAAGGAAAGCTGCTGAGGCTCAGCTTTCTGAGCTGTTTCTCAGGTGTGATGCACTCATAAAAGCTGTAGTTACCAGAGCTCCTTCTAGGAAGAGATCAGACTGTGACCAGAAAGAATATTTAGGAATACTTCTGAGATGGAAACTAGTGGGACTTAGGAATAACAGCCTTCTAAGTAGGCTAGGTCCATTCCAGGGGAAGGCTGAACCACTAATGGTGTGAATTTATACTTGGCATCTTTATATACATATCACACAGTAACTTGAGGATAAGAGTTTGGAAGAGTGCTGTAGAGGAGGGGCCGCTTGTTGATTCCCAGCCGCCCAACTAGCTTAGACCCAAAATAATCACACAGAAACTGTATTAGTTATATCATGCTTAGTCCATTAGCTCTAGCTTCTTATTGGCTAACTCTTACATCTTAATTTAACCCATCTCCATTAATCTGTGCATCCCCATGAGGCTGTGGCCTACCAGCAAAGTTTCAATTTATCTGTCTCTGGCAGAGGTTCCATGGTGTCTCTTCTGACTCTGACTCTGCCTTCTTCCTCCCAGCATTCTGTTTAGTTTTCCCCACCTACCTAAGTTCTGCCCTATCAACAGGCCCAAAGCAGTTTCTTTATTCATTAATGGTAATCACAGCATACAGAGGAAAATCCCACATCAGAGTGCTACTTGGATTATTGGAGTGTCCTTTCTCTTCTTATTTGTCTCAGAAGGTAGGTAGGTTTGGATAGAAGAGGACATTGCAGGGACAGAGCCTGTAGCTCAGTGGTAGAGTGTTTAGCTTGCAGAAGGCTAAACATAGCTTCCAGCATCCCTGCCACCCTCACCTCTAAAACGATGAACTGTTTCCAGAGTTCTCTTGTATTCCTTAAAAGATGTTTTTATTTCATTCCTTTTCTTGATTTAGTGTCTGTTAGTGTTCACATGCTATGATGTATGTGCAAAGGTCAGAGGACAGCTCAGGAGGTTCTCTCCACCACATTGGGACGAGCATCTTCCCCCACTGAGCATCTCTCTTTCCCCTGTTCTTGCTGCTTTACCATTTGTAGGAGGCGGAGCTTCTGCTAAAACACTGGAAATGCTTCAACAAAGAGTGAAACGTCAGGAGAATCTGCTGCAGCGTTGTAAGGAAACAATTCGGTCCCATAAGGAGCAGTGCACACTGCTAGTCAGCGAAAAGGAAGCCCTGCAGGAGCAGCTGGAGGAAAGGTTGCAGGAGCTGGAAAAGATAAAGGTGAGGGACCACTGAGTTCTGTTTAAATGAGTAAAACCAGATTGACAGGCTCCAGTGTGGCCCGAGCCTCCTCTGGACAGGGTGGAGAGGGTGTCCTTGTCTGAGCACCCACGTGCCCTGGGTCTTAGAGCACTCACCACACATTGGAGAGTCCTCTGTACTTCTTCCCATTACACGATAAGGTTTATCTAGGTTAGATAAGCTGCATAGAGTTCTCAAATGAGGCAAAGATATTAGAGATGGAAATGAATTTCTAAACTTTTTTAGGAGCTTCATATGGCTGAGAAGACTAAACTTATCACTCAGTTGCGTGATGCAAAGAACTTAATTGAACAGCTTGAACAAGATAAGGTAAAACTCCCAAATTTATGATACTGAGATTTGTTAGGGGCCCCCAAATTTGCTTTGAAAGCAGCTAGAAGCATTTATATATATGTCTGCTTTTCTAAATTTTTGTAGCTGCTTCCATGAAAACTATTTCTAATTTCTAGATTTATGTAGTTTTAGCATTAATAAGCCTGATTCTCTGCTTTCTTAATACCAGTCAGCATTCTGTCTTAGAGACAATAGTAGAGACTACAAAGGGAATCTGTTTGTAATATATACCTATTTTGCAGAGAAAAAAATATTTAAAGTTAAGATCTGTTGACTGCAAATGGTTTCAGTATTTTCTTTCACATTGTAGAAGTAGATTGATCATTTCACTTGCCTGAAAAGTAAAGCATAAATGTAAAAGTAAAATGATAATGTATACATTAGCATGAGACTTCCTACGTATGGACGTTATGATGCTTAGGGTCCTGGAGGAGTGAGGAAGGGCTGAGCTCACGGTAGGCAGTGGAGTTAGAGCAGCAGCTAGCACCTAGCAGGGACAGCTGCCCTGCTTCATCCCAGGTTCTCCGGCCCTTTTGTAAAACATCTCCCAGTTCATTTCACGCCATCTATCATCTTGTTTAATGTGTTGGTTCATAACTACATTATTTTAACCTAGCTTTGAAACAAAGTACTCTTTATTTCCACAGAACTAAAACCACCTAATGATCACACCTAGCAGTTTAACAGCAGTTCACGATAGCATCCGCTCTCTAGTCATTTTCTGAATTTTCTTAGTATCTCATACATTTTTCTTTTTACAAATTAAGTAAACTCTTATTGTAATTGATAAGATTCTTAAGACTTCTTTTAATCTATGGATTTAGTTGTCCTTTCTCTCTGTTGTTTTCTTTCCTTTGTGACATGAGTTTTGGAGACAGTAAAGGCCCACTACTCTGTTTTAATTTTCTTGACTACGCTTTACTTCTCTGTTAACATTAGCATTGGCCGTCTGAGGAGTCATGCTCCACAGCAGGGTCAGGAAGCCCTTAAGGGAAGGTCTGAGTGCCTCTTCAGGAGACTAGCTGAACTACCCAGATTTTTTGTTTATCTAGAATGACTGATTTTGTATGTGATGATTTGATTTCTTCCCATACCTTGACCTTTATTTCTGTAGCAGGAAGAGAAGCCTCTAGCAAAGTGGAGGCATGGCAGGGCCTTCCTTGCATGGGCAGGGGTAGTGTGGAGCCAGAGGGAGTCACAGGAGAGAAGAGGACTAGGGACGGCTGGGCTCCAGCCTTGCTCCATCCAGCTGTACAGGAGCTAGTCTACATAGTGGACCAGTCCTTGTCTGTTAGGCCAGCAACCAGCTCTCAAATCATGACACAGAGGATTATTATTAGTTATGAATGCTCGGCCTACCTTAGACTAGTTTCTGACTAACTCTTAAATTAACCTGTTTCTCTTTATCTACCTTTTGCCTCGAGGCTTCTTAACCTTTCTTTGTATGCATCTTATTTTTCTGCTTCCTCCAGTGTCTGTCTGTCTGATGACTGCCTGGTTTCTGGGCTTGGGTGTGTCTCTTTCTCCCTCGTTCTCTTCTTTCTCTTCTCTCCTCTTATTTATTCTCTCTGCCTGCCAGCCTCGCATATCCCTTTCCTCCCAAGCTATTGGCCCTTCTGCTTTTTATTAGACCCATCAGATGCCTTAGCCAGGCAAGGTGAAACACATCGTTGCCTAGTTAAGTAATATTCCACAGCAACATGATGTCTGGAATTATTTGTGTGGGAAAGTACAGATGTCAGCTGTGGCTGTTCTGCCCGAGTCACATGCAGAGGCTAGTTTTGTTCATTACTATTTATTAATATGGGAATCACTGCATCTTTTGCAAGACTGTAAAACAAACCTTGTAACTGAAACATGGGGTGCTTAAAAGTACTAAACCTACAGTTAAAAATTTCCATATCGACACACCTGGTCTGCTAAGGCACAGAGCAGAAACATGGGCTTCAGTTTGTGAGCTGCTGAAGAGTCTTCCACTGTCCTTAGTAAGAAATGCTTCTTCTGCCTCTCACCTCATTTAAGCTGTGCTGTGTGCTGGTGGTGCAGTTTTGTTATGCAAATGCTGTAGAGTCTGCACTTCTGTTCAGGGAATGGTATTAACAGAGACACAGCGGCAGATGCAGGAGACCCTGGGACTGAAAGAAGAGGAAATTGCTCAGCTTCGTAGTCGTCTCAAACAAATGACTACCCAAGGAGAGGAGCTGCGGGAACAGAAAGAGAAGTCTGAAAGAGCTGGTAAGAACACAGGGGTACACTTTAGATCATTCCAGAATTCACGGAGTATCTTAACAAATGAGTTAGTTGTTGATATAGTTAAGATGTTACAGTGCTTGTTGGAGAAGGCCTCTGTGGCCTGGGTGATTTTTTTTTATAATTTCTAAGTGGTAGAAGAAAATGTGACCGAGACCATATGTGAACTATTAATATCTATCCATTGTAGAAAATGTTTTTTGATCTCCACCTTAGAATGTTAAAATTAAGGCTTAATCAGTCAAACAAGTAATCACAGCGTGAGTCATAATTAAAATAACCGTTTCTTTATAGATGATATAGAGTAAATAGAAAGCATACAGTATGTGTCTGTTTCCACTGGTCCCAGCAAACAGTCCAGCATTAAACATATTAGCTGACTAGAACCCAGGCCATTGTAGTGTCCATTGCACTAAGTACTGAGTAGTCCTAAGGAAGAGGAGGGTGAGCAGAGTATAACTAGGGAGAGGTGGACTGTATACATGCCAGTCCCTGCAAGATGAGTCTGCAGAGGAGCACATGGGCATCAGCTGGAAACCTGTTTGCTGAAGTGGGAAATGAAGAGGCTGGCGGTGGCCTTCAGACCTCTGTGTATAGAACAGACAATAGGAAGCGGTATAGGTGAGCATATGGAAGCTCGTGTTGTATGTGGAAAGGAAATGAAGTTGGAAGCAGAGCAGGAAGTTAGGTTTGAGGAAGAGAATGCTTTGGCTGCCTAGGGTGGTGGCTCGGGGAGGAGGAAAGGAGAGAGGAACAGAAGAGAAGTAAGGATCTGAGATGGTCCCTCATTTTAAAGTAAAGACAGTGCTGAATGGTAAGGGGCTCTAAATTGGGAAGTTCGGGCTTGACTACTAGAACATTTGTTTAAGATATTTTGAATTTGAATTAGCCATGGGATTACCAGTGGAATTGACTTGTAGGCATGTGGAGGTAAGAACTGGAGCATCTTTTAAGAGTCACAGCCTGTGGTTCAGTCTGTGGAGAGACTGGATAGGTCACATTAGCTTTCATAGTGAGGTTTAAAGCTGCTTTAGTCTTTGCTGCTTGCTGGTGTTTGTTTACACTACTGCAGTAATGGTTAAGCATAATAACAAGGTATGTGTTGGCACTTCTGTGGCAGTAGTTACACGTAATGACAGGCTCTGCTGTTACACTTGTACCTACATTTAATCCTTATTTTCTATCAAACAATACTATCATTCTCATTTTACAAATAGGAGAACCCAAGATTAATTTGTCTCCATTTATGCACAAAAAGTAAATGTGTAGTCAAGAATTTTTACTCGAGCACTGTGGCTTCAGGGTATATGTTGAGAGGTCTCGAGTTTGACTGATAGAAATAAATGAGAAGAAGTTCCTCCAGGCGGTCACAGGAACGCTTAGGTTTTAGGGGAAGTACAATAGATGTTTCATGAAGTGGGTGGTGGGAAGTAGATGAAGTTTTATAAAGGTCTGAATTTGATAAGGATTTGATTTCTAGGACACACTTTTGAGAAATGGTCTTAGAAAACACATTGTAAGGTACCAGTGAGAGAAACAGCCATGTGGCAGAAACACTTGATTAATGCCATCTGTGCCATCTGTGGTTGTCCATGCATCTCTCTCTCCTTTGTGTTGTTTTATGAAGAGGTTTGGAGATTCTAGTTGATAAACTTGTTCTCGTTAAACCTAAGAATATTCCTGTCGGGAGGATACTAGCTCATTGAAGAATACGAGCTCCTAAACACAAGTGTCATAAGACACTACAGGCAGGCTTGCCGTCAGTGAATAGAAGCCTGTGTGAGCCACCGTGCACAGG
>NC_022012.1:90611267-90636126 GCF_000317375.1 Microtus ochrogaster
GGAGCCTTTGTGCAGCCGCAGTGGGTAGGAGCCCATATGCAACCACAGCACCTGCCATCAGGCCTTCCAGCTCTATAACTTACTATTAACCACATAGCTAGTCAAAAAGAAATATTGGTCAGGGTTTGAAATTTTCTTAAAATGAGTCATGCTTTGTGGTGAATATTAAGTTGAGAAGTGTAAATAGGTAAATAAGCAGTTAATGAATATTAAATTCCCCAGGAAAGTTTCAGTCAGATCTTAGTGGTGCAGCTTTCCTTCCTTGTTTCTCTAGAACACAGCCGATAGATGTGTTTTCTCTTTAGATGTCATTTTCACAGTGCATCGTGGCCAGGAGAGGTGGCTCAGTGGCTAAGAGTGTGTACTGCTCTTGAGAGACCTGAGTTATGTTTCCAGGACCCCTGTTGGGCAGCTCACAACTGTCTGATCCAGCTTCAGAGGTTCCTAGGGTGCTAGATATTGAATTTAGAGTCTCATGGAAGCCAGATATGTATTCTACTACTGAACAGCAGCCTCACGCCAAGAACTGTGCTTTTGTAAATATTTTATCATCTGTATGTTGAAGAACTTTCTTGTTATGTCAGTATCAGAAGAATACAGATTAATAAATACTGAAGGAGAGAATAGAGATTTAAATTACTTAATGGATCATTAATTTTGGAAAGCTTGTAGACAACACAGTTGACACGTTTCTGTTTGTAGTCCTAACTCTTAAGTGCTGTGGTGGAGTCTGTAGAAGACTGATTGCACTCTGAAGACACTATAGATTAAACCCACCATGAGAACCAGCTCAGTAACTCCTGCACCTCAGCCCGTGGCCTTAGTTGAGAAGACCTGCCTAAACAAAAGTGTTTTCAGCGGAAAGTGTGGATACCAATCAAAAGAAAACTCTAGATGAGTGGCAGACACACGAAACAGCCAGTGTCCAGTAAGGAGAGCTTCTGTGAACGCCATCCGGCTTCTGTAGAATTCAGTTCCTCTGTTAAACATGTCTTCTGTCTTTTGAGTAAAGTCCCTGGACATATAAAAGAAACAGTAACATCATTAAAGCTGACTACTGGTATTTTAAAATCAGATGTGACCACAGAAGAGAAACTAACCTGATGCATTTCCCAGTATCAAGAATGTAATTTTGGTAGTACTTGTGGGTGATCTATGACTGTTGACAGATAACTACTTCTGTTGACTCATTCTCTCTGCGTGTTAGCCCTGACTAAAGAACGTTCTCTGTTGCTTTTCTTATGGCACATTTCCTTGCACTGCTTCTTAGGTGTTTTTTATACACGCTAATGCTGCCCCGTGTTATAGGACAAAGTCCAAGTCCACCTTTCATTTATAGAGAAGAATTCAGTTTTCAAATACTAAGGCATGAGCTAGGGATATAGTGAATAAATAAGCACTTGCCACGGAAACCCAGATCCCCTGGAACCCACGCAGAAGCTAGGCACACATGACTGGAACCTATAATCCCAGTGTGCAAGAGACAGACGAGATTCCAAGGGTAAGCTGGCGCAATTAGCAAGCCCCAGACTCAGTGTAAGACCCTGCCTCAATAAATAAAGCGGATAGGAATTGAGGAACATTTGATGCCCTCTTCAGGCTTCAGTACAAACATGCACATGCTTACACACACTCATATACACATGTGTGCCCAAACACATGAGCATACACATACCACATATACATGTGTAGAACTACTAAGACATGAGTGTCATGAATGCTTCCACCAGGACACTGCAGTCTACTTCCAGCACTTTGACGTCTCCTGGAGGCCAGGAGTGTTCTGAAGTCTTGAGCACAGCACTCTTGCTTTGTTCAAAACCAGTATGCCTGTTAGAAGCACTGTGAAACTGTGATTTCATACCTTTGTAGGTATCACCTAAGATGACGCCAAGATATCAGCATCCAGTGGCCTGATGGAAAATGTGGAGGCATGTCATTATTGAGCTTTAGACATGCTGCTCTATTTAGATGCTAGGAACTACTGAGAATTGTCTTGGGAAGTATATCCGTATCAATGTAGATAGTTAATTTGACCAGCTTAACTCTGGGTCTAGAGAGAGAGAGAGAGAGAGAGAAAGAGAGAGAGAGAGAGAGAGAGAGAGAGAGAGAGAGAGAGAGAGAGAGAGAGAAATGTAAGAGACAAGGGTATTCTGGAAAGAGTAAAAGTAAAAATAAAAGTGCATCACTGTTTGAGTATAATTTTTTTAAGCCTTTAGATAACCCAGAGTTATATTAGAATAGTATTGAACATTAACTTTGTATGTTTTTATGCCACTATTTAGCGTAATATTGAGAATCCCTGTATATATATATATATATATATATAGTTAAGATACTAACATGTTTGTGCCATAGGTATGTACATCATTTCCTTGGTAACCATTTCTTGTTGATAATTAGTAGCTTCTTTTTAAACTTTTGCTCTTGAAAATACTGTAACAGTTGTGTAATACAGATTAGTTTACATCTTCGATGCTTTTTCTTCTCTCATGAATTTTTTACCCATGAAGCTTGTCTTCTTTGTTACTTACGGTTAGGTGATTAAAATATAGCTAGCTATTGCACAAAAGAAACCATAAATCATAGCATTAACTCTGTCTGCAAGTAAAAGGAAATAAGATAACTCGGGCAGTGATGTGCTTGTGCTTGCCACACAAGAAAGGTGAGAAGTTCTGATCCCGGCACCCGGAGAAGCAGCTGATTGGTGGTACGCACCTATTAATCCCAGTGCTGGGGAGGTAGAGACAGGCAGATCTCTGAGGTTTGTTTGCCAACCACTTCAGCCTGCTTGATGGGCTGCTGACCAGTGTTAGAGACCCTATTTCAAAAAGGCAAGGCGGGGCTGGAGAGATGGCTCAGTGGTTAAGAGCATTGCCTGCCCTTCCAAAGGTCCTGAGTTCAATTCCCGGCAACCACATGGTGGCTCACAACCATCTATAAAAGAGGTCTGGTGCCCTCTTCTGGCCTGCAGACATGCACACAGGTAGAATATTCCATACGTAATAAATAAATGTTTAAAAAAACCCAAAAAAGCAAGGTGATGGCTTCTGAGGATCAAAATCTGAGGTTGATCTCTGACTTCTACATGTATATGAAGAAGTGTGTGTGCACACGCGCGTGCCCCCCACACACACTCTTTTTCCTCTCCCCACATTATGCAAATGTGTAGAATATTTTGCATGGACTAGTATGTTTCTCAGAGTGCACTAACTTTCATGAGCCTTTTTTCACACCCCACCTTTGCTGAATTTATGTGTTTTAAGTGATTGACTGCATGTAAAAACTTGGGTTAAGTTATGACATTGTTTGCTTTGTTACTGTCATGTGTTTTCTTTTGTATGGTGCAGCCTGATAAGCCAGACAGAAGTAGAAAATGTGCATTTGAAGTCTGGGGAGTCTCTGAAATAAGACTGTCTTTAATGTGTCAGATTTATGCATACATAACCATCCTAAACCAGTGTGTGTGAGTTAGCCTTGATGCTAGGTAACGGTCTCCTTGAGTCTCAAGTCTTACTGAACGTCTTGTTTTTGTGTGTCCACACATGCCAATAAGTGAATCCGGTGCCTTTCCCAAGCCTTGTATGAACAGGACTGGGGTAAGGCTGGCTTTCTTTCTGTTTTTTTCTTATCATGGGTATTTAGAATAAGCCTTTAAAAGAAAATTCCATGTTTCTCAGGCAAAAAAAAAAAAAAAAAAGCGAATTGAAGTAAACTTTATGCTATGTTTAGAAGTAATATTTTAATACTAAATATCTGTTAGCAAGACTTATTGTTTTAAATAGATTGTTTTATTTATGCCTCAAACACAATCATTATTGCTGGGAAGCCTCAGCATCTTGAAAAACAAATTTGTGACTAACAGTGAAATTTGCTTAGCTTTGCTCTAATGTAATATTTCCAGGATTAGAGACTTCTTAAGGTAGTGTTAGAAAGCACATGCCATATTGGATAGACCTGCAGGTGATAGACACGGGGATTAGAACAAGCCTTGGTGCATGTTTGGGAAGTGGCTTAAGAAGTAGTTTGCTTGTTTGCTTGCTTGTTGTCTTTTTTTTCCCCCCTTTTTTTTGACTTTTGAGACAAGGTTTCTCTGTGTAACTCCGGCTGTCCAGGAACTGGCTATATTATATAGACCAGAGCTGACCTCGAACTCTCAAGGTCAAGAGAGCTGACCTCCGAAGTGCAAGAAGTGGCTTTCAATTGGAGGTGCTGTCTTAATGTCTGAAGGCCTGGGTTCACATGTGAACACTGCATTACTTGCTTCTGCCACTGGGTGGTAGTATTTTATTTTCATTTACATAAACCATAGTGCCATCTTCAAGCTTTTTAAACACTTCAAACTCAGGACAGTTCCAGGGATGCTATACTCCTGGTGGTCATGCTAGTAATTTAAGCTAAAATGTTTTTTAAATTCTTCATTTGTTTTCAAAATAAAAATTATGTTTATTTCTTATTCTCAGATTTTTATGAGATATAACTGCTTTTCAAAATAAAATCTAGTGTGTGTTGATGTATTGTGTTACTTGGCATAGTGGAACCCAGCTGGTTTTCTGTGCCTCTTCTAGTCTGCAGTCAGTCTATTGCCATGTAATCCACTAAGAAAGCCTGCTTCATACAGATAGCTATTTGAAAGGAGAGTGCCTCCCGTGCCCTCTGGAGGGCCTTGCTCCTGGACGCCGCTGCTCTGGGTGCTGTTCTGTTGTAGACTAGGTCTGTGGGCTGGGTGGGATGCTAATAGAAGCCTTCCTTATTGCTTTTAGTATTAGTTTACTTTGTAGGTTTTTTTTTTTCTTTTCCTAATGACACATGAATTTTTCCCTCCCCAGGAATAGAGACGTTGACCCAGCTTACTCATTTTGATATCATTAGCCAATGTCTTAGGGTTAACATTTAATCTAGAGGTTGCCATCTTTGTTTACTCCCTGAGATGGGAGCACTGGTCCTGCAAGCCGTCTAGGACGGGAACAAAACAGTGATACTCTGGAACTCCAGAACGCTGCTGTTTGCTTTAATGATTGATTAGGATGCTTCAGGGAGGAGAGGGAAAGGTGGTGGACTGTTGAAAACAATGTTTCTCTGAGTGTTTTTATTTCCTTCGTCTACTTGGTCAGCTATCTTTGTGAAGTATTTTCTGTATGTTAGTTCCTAGCATACAGTTGGCATGTGGTAAACATCCAGTCAGAATTTGATGGGTAAGTGGTGAGATTATTGAACTCTATACAGGCTGCCAGCCCTGCTCACCTAACTCCTATAGTATGCAGGCGTCCACTTTTGTAATCTCACAGATAGGATGGACCTATCTGAAGTGGAAAGTGAAGAGTTTGCAATAACATCGCAGCCTTGCATCTCATTTAGCTCGTAGACAATTATGTAGTCCTACTTTGTTGGTTACATTTTTGCCTATTAAGTTTTTTTGTTTGTTTGTTTGTTTTTGTTTTTTTTTTTTGATTTTTCGAGACAGGGTTTCTCCGTAGCTTTTTGGTTCCTGTCCTGGAACTAGCTCTTGTAGACCTGCCTCTGCCTCCCAAGTGCTGGGATTAAAGGCGTGCGCCATCACCGCCCAGCGCCTATTAAGTTTTGAAAGTATATTCAGAGTGTTATTTTTGCCTTTCTTTTTTAAAACTAAAAATTGCCTGAGGTACATTGAATTTTGTTTTGGAAGACCACAGTGTGTGTTTCCAATACCGCGACTGTTCGTGCTTAGCCTTCCTGCCCCGTGTGTGGCTTGACTGTGGTCTTCTGCACCCTGCATGGTAGTGAGGTGACTCATCGGCTGTGGCTCACGCACGCTTTTCGTCTCACTCGCTTATCCTTTGTTGTAGCAGAAAATAAAGGATGTAGGCATTCGGAACACACTACTGTAGTACTTTGAAATTCTAGCCTATTTTCACTTGGGGAAGAATTGGGAACTCACTTTTATAGTATTGTAGGATATGACCACCACTTTATTATGGTTGGTGTTTGCAGGGTCTGGTTCCTCAGTAAACTCCCTTTATCTCCTATTTAGACGTTAAAATGAGATTCACAGTTGGAAGCAGAATGTGAGAAAGTGGTCTTCATTGTGGTATAGTGTAGAATTCATGGTAGGTTTGAATGTTTCATCTGTTTATTATGTGTGGATATTTGAAATTTATTTTATTGTTAATGCTCTGGGAAAAATATTTAATAGTTCTTTAAAGTAGGAAGGAACTGACAGTCAGTGAGTTTTGTGTCTTTGGGCACATGGTGCAGTCTGACCTGCTAAGGCCTGGGAGCCTATGGTGGGTGACTGGTTAAGAAATCCTGGCTGGGAGAGATTTCTACTCAACCAAGCTTGGTCAATGTCAGCACCTTCAGATTTCAGAATACTGCAGAGCAAGGCTGATTTCTCCCTTTCTCAGTTCTCCCATCGAGCCCATATGTTAAAATTGATTTACCATCTCATGAGAAGATTGGGGTGTTCCATTACTGTGTTTGACTGTGAATATTTGATTAGAAGATTACAAAACATTTTTCTAGCTGTGGAATCATTTAGTTCTCTGAGCTAAGAGGAGAGTAAATTTAATTGAAGAACCATGGAATCAAGTCTGTTCATCATTTCATCTAAATTCTGAGTGAGGGTCAGATCATCATCAGGTTCTGCAGAGTTAGCTTTAGAGATTCCTGGGATGCAGGCTAGAAGGCTGATGGATGGTTTCCTGAGAAACAACAGTGGAAATGTGCTGGTGATTTCTGCAGTCATCCCTGCCCCGTTCCCCCACTTTCTCAGTCTTTGTATCTTCAGTACAGACTAGCAGTGAGCACTTAGAGAATCTCCCCTCCTCAGGCTGAGTTTTAAGAGAGGAAACTGATGTTTGGGGAGTAGCAATACTTAAGTGTTGCTGTATGCCTGGCACTAGAATTTATAGTAAAAACATAGCTAAATAAAACGAAGATATTGTTTTTCTTAAATATTTTACTTTCCAGCATCTTGATGTCTTAAGAATTACCTTGGTATTTCCAGGCAAATGTATAATTAAACTAAGATTCTTGAAAAATGATTTCAGCCAATTTCTTGTTCCTTTGAAATACAGAATTTATTTGAGCCTTGTTTTTAGGCTTTTACATATGCAAGATGAATAAATTGGCAATTTTTTTTTTCAAGATAGGGTTTCTTTGTATATCTTTGGCTGTCCTGGAACTTGCTCTGTAGACCAAGCTGGCCTTGAACTCACAGAGATCTGCCTGTCCCTGCCTCTTCAGAGCTGGGATTAAAGGCATGTGCCATCATACCTGGTTGGCAGATTTGCATTTTATATCAAAGACTTATTAGTTGTCAAAAAGATTAACTTTGAAATGCTGTTGAACACTGACCTATGCTTCCAGAGTTCAGCTATACCCTTTCTGTACCTAATGCTGTTTACTGTTAAGAAATTGCTTTAGAATAGGTGTTTGTGCTCAGATATTCCTGTTCCTACCATTTCCTGAAACCAATCTGTGTCAGTGCCTTAAGTTAAAGCCCCTATATTTCTTAAACAGCTTCATTAGTTATATAAGATACATTACATATGTTGGTGAACTGTCTCTTGTGGACTGTTTCTTGATAGATTTGAAACGCTTCTGACCACTGAATGTGTAGTGGGAAGTCTCAGGACTTCTGTAGGGCTAAAGAAGACGATCTAGGACAATAGCAATAGGGTTTTCATAAGGTGTTTGTTCATGGTGTGTGTGGATCTGCTCATACACACACACACAGACACACATACACACACACACACACAGACACTCACATATCCATCCACATATATATCCACAGGAGTCCACCCACACACACTTTGGCACCAAGTTACCCAGCTGTTGTGCTCGTTGTATGACTTGGTTGGATGTTGAATGAACGATTTTGCTCCCTTACAGTCTTAGAGGTGATTATGTCTACAGGGCCTTAACTTATCTTACCTATGAACTGTTAGTAGAGCCCTTCTGTATGCCATTGAATTAGGCAGTTTTCTTTCTAGTCAGCTGAAAAGAGCTCTAGTTTGAAACTTAGGCATATAGTATGTTTTGTTTCAGAAGTACATTGTTTAGGTATGTGATTTACCCAGTAAATGTTTAAAAAGAAACAAAACCCCTGTGTTGTAGGGAGAGGGTCCCTTGTTTGTCCCAGCCGCCCGGCTAGCTTACACCAAAATAACCACATAGAAGCCTGTATTAATTAAAACACTGCTTGGCTATTAGCTCTAACTTCTTATTGGCTAACTCTTACATATTAGTTTAAGCCATCTCCATTAATCTGTGTATGACCACATCACAGTGGCTTACCGGAGATTCTAACCGGCGTTCATCTCAGGCGGCGGATCCCTGGCTTCTCTCACTCTGCCCTTCTTCCTCCCAGCATTCAGTTCCGTCTTCTCTGCCTACCTAAGTTCTGCCCTATCAGGCGCAAAGCAGTTTCTTTATTCATTAACCAATGAAGGCAACACATGAACAGAAGAACCTCCTACACCACCCCTGCTCTTTTATATTATGATTAAAAAATCTGAAAATAAGATTTTCCAAAGTACAGTTTTTCTTAAAATGTTGTGTCAGGCATAGTGGCACATGCCTGTAGCCCAGCACTCAGACAGAGGAAGCAGAAGGACTGCAGGTTCAAATCCAGCTGGGCTATATCATGAGGCCCTGACTCAAAAAAAAAAAAAAGAAAAGAAAGAAAAAACAAAAAAGAAAAAGAGTCTTAGTGAATACACAATGGCATGACCCTGTTGTTGATGAGAGAGCCATCAGAATGCAGTTGAAGGGCATAGTGCAGAGTAGTGGTCTGACCCTTTTCTTGAATTTGTCAGCCAAAGCATACTTGGTGGGAGAGGGGGAATGTTAATGATTTACTGTATTTTCTGAGTCTGACTTTAGGCTCATAGAAGCAGCTGTAACATTCTAATCCAGAACTCACCAGCCACAACACTTGGATTCTAGTGACAGGACACAGCCCGGAAATATCTCTTAGAACAGAGGTGCATCTTCTAACCTGTCCTGCTGCTACAGCTGCTCATAGATCCTGTGACTTGATTGTGAAACACTTGAGCTCAATGATAATATTTCTTGAGATACTTGTTTTCTGCTCTTTTTGTTATAGCTTTTGAGGAACTTGAAAAAGCCTTGAGTACAGCCCAAAAAACTGAAGAAGCACAGAGAAAACTGAAGGCAGAGATGGACGAACAGATAAAGGCTGTTGAGAGAGCAAGCGAGGAGGAGCGCCTCCGTCTTCAGAATGAGCTGGGTCGGGTGAGACAGGAGGCCGTCAGCATGATGAAAGTAAGGGTGACTTTGATCAGAATGGTTCCAGTCCTGTGTTGATTCCCCGAATCTTTGATTGTAAGAGTCAGTTTGTATTTTCCCCATAAACGATGTTCAGATGCAGTGAGAAAGCACTTAGGTAGAGAGCCAGGTTTAGACAGTTACCTGGGTCCCTCAAAGCCTTGCTTCCTCCCCAGCTCCAGTGCTCCTTACTGGCTCCCTGACCTGAGCCTCTGGAAGGCAGATTGCTTAGCTGCTTCCATGCATATCCTCGGAACTCAGTCATTAAGGTTGCTTGTCTAACATGTATGAGTTTAAGGGAACTTGGGAGTATGTGACTAAGGTTGGGTATTTAAATGTTTTTAAGGGTAATTGCTGGTTTATTGGGTTTTATGCACTGGTGGGGATCAAACCTTTGATTTTACATATGGGTAAACACTTCTTTACCATTGAACTACAGTCCCAGCCCTGAAAAGATAGTTATCTGTGTTCTCTGTACTCTTAAAAATATATAGATATTTTCAAAATGAATAATCTTTATAAAAAGTTGTCTTTTTAGAACTTAAACCATTGCATTTGTGTGTATGAATAAGTCCCATATCATGTGTGTGGAGGTCAGTACAACTTGAGAAAGTTGGTTCTCTCCTCCTACCATGTGGGTTCCACAGACTGAATTCAAACACAAACCTGCATGTTGTAAGGAGGTTTGTTTGTTCCCAGCTGCTCGAAAGCTTAGACCTGAAATAATCACACAGAAACTGTATTATTTAAATCACTGCTTGGCCCGTTAGCTCTAATTTATCAGCTAGCTCTTACATTTTAATTTAACCCATTTCTAGTAATCTATGTATTGCCACGTGGCTGTGGCTTACCGGGTAAACTTCTGGCGTCTATCTACGGGGCTACATGACTTCTCACTGACCTCGCCTTCTTTCTCCCAGCATTCAGTTTAGTTTTCCTTGTCTGCCTCTATTCTCTGAGCAGGCCTAAGACAGAAGGGACTCCCACATCACCTGCTTTACCTGCTGAGCCATCTTTCAGGCCCATAAAGTTGTGGACTTTTGTTTTTTTCTTTTTCTTTTTTGGCTTTTTGAGTCTGGATTTTTCTGTGTAGTTCTGGCTATTCTGGAACTTGCTCTGTAGACCAGGCTGACCTCAAACTCACAGAGATCCCCCTGCTTCTGCCTCCCAAGAAAGTGTTGAGATTAAAGACATGTGCCACCACCCCATGGCTTTTAGAGTTGTCTTTTAAGAATAAGGAGCCCGAGTCTGAGAGAGTGCTTGGTACAAACTACAGCGATATAGTTTAGAAGCTATTCCTCTCTCACAAAATTCTGTTTTTTTTTTTTTTCTGACATTTAGATACTTTCATTTGTTTATGCTTACATTTTTGTTCTGACTGAATTTATTTGATATGAGGAATAAGGTTGAAATCCAACTTAGTTTTTCCCAGGACACTGTTAGCAACCTCTAAACCATGTATTTAGATGGGACTGGCATCAGACCCCAAACCATGTATGTAATAACGTGCTCCCAGGGGACTGGCATCAGACTCCAAACCATGTATGTAATAACGTGCTCCCAGGGGACTGGCATCAGACCCCAAACCATGTATGTAATAACGTGCTCCCAGGGGACTGGCATCAGACCCCAAACCATGTATGTAATAACGTGCTCCCAGGCAACTGGCATCAGACTACAAACCATGTATGTAATAACGTGCCCCAGGGGACTTTGCCCCCCAGCATGCTGTTATATCTATTACATAATAAATGTAAGCTATTGAGCACATGCCAGTTTTTCTCTGTGTACTGTGCACTGCTGCTCTACTGCTGTACTCACTGTGTCTCAGGAGCTGCCCAGCATGGGAGCCTCCCCTCAGCACCGTTTCTCTTGGTAATGGCGATGGGACATTGTTGGCTCTTCTAACGTGTAAATTTTGTCTCCTGAGCAGCCTCCCCCATTCTTTTGGTGTTTGATTACATTAACTTTTTACATTTTATAAGGAAACTTGATAGTTTTATGAAGTTGAGTTTTCCTTTCCAAGAAAGAACAAAGTCAGTAACTCTTTAATAAATAACACCTTCCTTGAAAGCTTGGAGCAACCTGACCTCAGTGAAGGGTCTGTTCTGAGTGCAGCCTTGTCTCCTGCCTTCCTCCCTTGCCTCGCTCTGCCCTGACCAGCGGGGCATCCGCTGCAGCCACACAGGGCCCCATGCAGCTCCAGTCTTCACTGGGCTTTCTTTCCTCTTTCCTGCTGTCACTTGGGAGTGTGTTCTCCGTTTCCTCTTAACAAGTCACTGTTGTAATTTGTTTCAGGAAAGGGCGACTTAGTTGTAGCATCTTTCATGACTTTTTCTGGGTTTTTTGCACTTACCTTTTGGTTTCTTTTCAGAAGACCTCAGAAGAACAAATTGCTGAACTTCAGAAGTTGCATGCAGAGGAGCTGGCCAGCAAAGAGCAGGAACTGGCTAGGAAGCTCCAGACCCGAGAAAGGGAGCTGCATGAGCAGATGAAAATAGCTCTTGTAAGTGCTGTTTAGTCAGAGGTGAACCTCAGAGCTGCCATCCACTGCGGTGAGGTGGAGGTGTCTAGCAGCCTTGACGTCAGTGTAGGGAGGATAGGAGGCAAGTTCAGAGGGTTTGTTAGCTTAGCAGTTATGGCGGAGAGTCCGCGTCTAATGTGTCCAGTTCATCAGTCATTTGTTTGCTGCCTCTGTCTGTCCTAGCCGTAGGCAGTAAGTAGAAGGGGGAAAAGAAAAGATGGTCGATGTCTCAGAATTCAGCACACTGGCTGTACACAGGTTATTCTGAACTTGAGTTGAAAGAGCAGAACTTGGAACTCATACCATGTTTCAAAAGTAGAGATAAATAGAAAAAAATAAAAAATAACAAACTACTGAATGAACAAAATAGTTCAAAAGCCAAGATTCAGATTTTCGCTGAAAATGTGATTTGAAAATCTAAAATGAAAAGTAATTTTTTTAAGTTGTGAAAACCCTTTTATATGAGCCACTATAAAAAATGCCAGTGCCAAAATGTCATTTGTTTTGATATGAGATTCTCCAGAAAATATGTGAAGTTATCATCCATAAAATAATGTGTGTGATTTTTAAACATGTTCAGTGCAGGATTGGAAGAGCTGACTGGAGTTATGGTCCCCTGCCTCCCCTCTTTCTGTGTCTTCTGGACTCTTGAATGTCTGAGTTTCTCAGGATTTCCAGCAACATTGATTCTTGATGAGATTACAAATTTTTTTAATCTCTGGAAAGGAAATAGACATTTGGACTTAGAGTACACTTATGCAAGGCTAAGAAAATAGTGTGGTTGAAATTGCACCCATGTGTGATGGCGCACACCTTTAATTCCAGCACGCAGGAGGCAGGGCAGGTGGATCTCTGAGCTCGAAGCCAGCCTTGTCTACAGAGTGAGTTTCAGGACAGGTAGGGCAACACAGAGAAACCCTGTCTCAAAAAACCAAAACGGAAAAAAAAAATTTTTTTCTCCAGAAAGAAAGGTAGCTTATAAGAATATTTAAAGTATGTTAGAAGAACATAAAATAAAAATAGAGACATAGGAATTAAGGAACAAAGTGGGGCATAAATGAGGCTGGGATAGTGCTAAAAGGGCCTTCTGTGGCTCATAAACCCTGGCATTAATACTGTCTTCTAAGAACTGACACACAGGTCTACTTCACGTAGAGGAAGAAAGACAAACACATGTCCACACAGAGGGGTTAACCCCTTCATAGTTCAACAGACTTGAACATTTAGTCTATGAAGTATACTCAAAAATACTGACATCAATGTTGTGAATAATTCTGTCTTATTAGTGTATTCTGTAGTATGAAATCATTTTGTAAACACTTGTGTCACCATTGTATCTTGATGTGTAAATACTCATCAGTACTTAACTCTTTAAGCAGCAGTATAAATAAGCATACTTTACCTTTGCTGTGGATGTCTTCTTGTACTAAGAATTTAAGATTTTCAGAGTGGGTACCCTGGAAAGCCTCAGGACCCGGGTTCTGCATTTGAGATGTTGTTGCTCACCTCACAGAGCTGGGTGCAGATCAAGTTGTTGAAGTGCTTTGGGAATGCTGAAGATTTATGTGGGATTGAGATGTATTGTTTTTGGCACAGGAAAAGAGTCGATCAGAATATTTGAAGCTTACCCAAGAAAAAGAGCAGCAAGAATCATTGGCTCTAGAAGAGTTAGAGCTGCAGAAAAAAGCAATACTTTCAGAGAGTGAAAATAAACTCCAGGAACTTGGGCGGGAAGCAGAGGCTTATCGAACTGTAAGTTCATGTGCTGTGTGGGCTCCAGAGCCAGGGACGATGATGTCTGTGGGGCTGTCCCTGCAGCTGGGGAAGCGGGTGTCTATAGGACTGTCCCTGTAGCTGGGAAGCGGGTGTCTATGGGGAATGTCCCTGGAGCTCTGGGGAAGCAGGTGTCTATAGGACTGTCCCTGCAGCTGGGGAAGCGGGTGTCTTTGGGGACTATACTCTCCAGGCAGCATCAGGCTCTGATAAGCTGCTGGTTCATGGGTTTGGGTGTTTTTGCACATGCCCTTCATCTTTAGTAAGAAGTGTTCATGGGAGTACCTGTTGACTTTGGGCTCTTTTTGCCACATTGTCCTTCTTGGTTTGCTCCAAGCTCCCCGTGTTTCTGGAAGGCCTTCACTCTGCCTCTTCGCACATAGACTCTGCAATGTCTCCACTCTACTGCTTATCACTTGATCTCTAGGAAGTGGCCTCCCTTTGTAGGCAGCATCTGAGCTGACACCTTCCTGCTCGTCCAGCTTCATCATACACTGTGCCCTATAGATAACCCGTGCTCTGCTTTTGTCATAGTTTACTTACTCTAATGCCTTACTTTTATGCTTAAAATTATCCATTTTTTCATATTAAATATGATGTTGGAATGAAGTGTTTGTTTCTGTGTCTCAGTGTGCATAGTGTTAAGGCTTTCTGGCCTGTTGCCTATGGTAAGATTGTGCTGGTATTTAGATCTCCTACTCTTTTTAAACAGACAGCCATGCTCTTGCACTGTTGTCAACCTCTGTGCTCTTCCTTTGCCCACACCTCAGCCGTGCGACAGGTGGGTCAGATGCCCCTGAAACACTTGCTGCCTCTCATGCACACACCTCACTTTCTTTGCCAGCTTCCGAGAGCTTGGACTTTTCCAGCTCTGACATTCAAGTGAAGGTTAATACTCTGTGAGGTGACATCAACCTTTGGTAAAATATGTTTAAGAAGCTTTTTAAAAAGCTAGCCATGCCAGGCTAATGAGTTGGCTCAGGGCACAGTGCTTGCTGCACAGCCTGGCACTCTGAGTCTGACTCTGAACTCACAGTGGAGGAAGAAAACCAAAACCACAGCTGCTGCCTGTCCTCCTCTCTGTCTCTCTGTCTCTCTGTCTCTCTGTCTCTCTCTCTGTCTCTCTCACACACACACACACACACACACACACACGAATAAACACACAAATAATAAAAAATTTTTTTAAGTTTTTAAGTATATACCTTTGGGGATAGAAAAATTATATACTTTTTTTTCTCCAAAATTAAATTATGAAAGTAATGAAATGCTATTGTAATGTAAAAGCTTGGAGTGTGGGGGACCATCTTCCTGCTTAACTCACTGTCATTATTATTTGTTTTGTGATTTAATTTTTTTTGACTTTCCCATTACAACAGTTTTTGGAAATAGAGGTAATTGAAATGTTTACCTAAGTAAATAGAACAAATACAGAACTGAGTTTGTGCTCAAGATTCCGTTAGTGACTGAGAACAGCATATTGTCTGCCTTGTCTTCTATTTGGTCTGGTACGTGAAGTGTCCAAATTCCAGCCTCTTTGTAGGCCCACACAATCTGTGTGTCGTTGCTGATAAACAGCTATGGGATTTAGTAAAAATACATCCATTTTCGTTGACAGAGAATTCTTGAATTGGAAACCTCTTTGGAAAAAAGCTTACAAGAAAGCAAAACCCAATCAGAGTGTTCAGCTGTGCATTTGGAAGCTGAGAAGAATAAGCACAATAAAGAACTCACAGCCATGGCCGAGAAGCACAGGACAGAGCTGGAGTGCCTCCAACAGCAGCAGACCAGCCTGTGGACCAAGAGACTCCAGGACCTCACGCAGCAGCAGCAGGCTGCAGTGGAGGAGCTCAGAGAGAAGTACGAACAAGAAAAAGATGCCTTATTAAAGGAAAAGGAGAGTCTTTTCCAGGCCCACATACAAGACATGAATGAAAAGACCTTGGAGAAACTGGACGTGAAGCAAACAGAACTGGAATCCCTGTCTTCTGAGCTGTCGGAAGCACTGAAGGCCCGTGAGCAGCTCACAGAGGAGCTTTCTGTCCTGAGGTGTGATACAGAGAAAATGAAGCAGGCCTTGGAGGCTGAGTTGGAGGAGCAGAGGCGTCACCACCAGCGTGAGGTCGACAGCATCAGTAAGGAACAAGAAATAACTGTCCAGAGGACTGAGAAGGCCTTAAAGGATGAAGTCAACCAGCTGGGGCTTCTCTTGAAGGAGAGAGATGAGCACTTGAGAGAGCAGCAGGCTCGGATAGAGGATCTCGAAGCTCGTCTTGAAAAGTCTGCCGGGGAGCTCCAGCAGGCCTTGGCTAAGCTGGAGCTCCTCCATTCACAACAGAGCACTACACATGAGCAGATGGGTGCGTACGAGGAGCAGCTGGCCCAAATGCAGCAGAAGGTGCTGGGTCTGGAAACAGAGAAGAACCTTCTTACCCAGCAGGTAGCTGAAATGGAAACACAAAAAAAGCACGTGTGTGTGGAATTAGACACTCGGAGAGTGCAGGTGCAGCAGCTTGAAGACCAGAAGCGTGAGCTGGAGGAGAGAGGCAGGTCGTTAGCCGAGCTGCACGAGTCACACCTCAAGGACAGTAACATGGAGAAGGAGCAGACAAGGCAAATCCTGTTGGAAAAGGAAAATGTCATTTTACAAATGAGAGAAGAACAGACCAAAGAAATTGAGGTCCTCAAACAGAAATTGTCTTCTAAAGAAGAGAGTATTAGTATTTTGCGTGAGGAATATGAAACCAAATTTAAAAACCAGGAAAAAAGGATGGAAAAAATTAAGCAGAAAGCAAAAGAAATGCAAGAAACAAAGAAAAAGTTGTTGGACCAGGAAGCCAAACTTAAGAAAGAGCTTGAAAATAGCGTCCTGGAGCTCAGTGAGAAAGAGAGGCAGTTCAGTGCCCAGATCCTGGAGATGGCACAGGCCAACTCAGCTGGGATCAGTGACACTGTGTCAAGACTGGAGGCCAACCAAAGGCAGCAGATAGACAGCCTTACAGAAGCGCACCAGCGGAAGCTTGATGACATCACAGAGTCCTGGGAAAAGAGACTCAGTCAGCAAGCTGAGGAACTTCGGGACGAGCATGAGAGCCAGATAGAGGAGAAGGAACAAGAGCTGGCAGAGCTGAAGCAGAAGCTCCTCACAGTCGAATCTGAAAAAGAGGAGGTGAACAAGGAAGTACTGGGGCTGAAGGAGGCAGTGACCAGGCAAGAGGCAATGCTAGCCGACCTGCAGGAGCAGTTCGAGCAGAAGGCTACTCAGGTCACCTCACTCTCACAGAACGAATCTCAGCTGAAGTCACAGGTCGAAAAGCTGGAAGTCGATTTGGGTCGTTGTCTGACTGAGAAGGTTTCTCTTCAAGAGGAGCTAACTGAGCTGAAAATGCTGACAGAGAAGGGGAAGCTCAGGGTTTCTGAACTTATGGGCAAGGTGCAGGCTGCAGAGGAGGAGCTCCGGAGCTGCAGGGCTTTACAGGAGAGCAGTAGGAAGAGCCTAGAGGACAAAAGCTTGACCCTCAAAACCCTGCTCGGAGAACTAGCATCTCAGCTAGACAGTCGCTGTGAGAAAACCAAAGCTTTGTTAGAAGCTAAAACAAATGAATTACTCAATGTCAGCGGTGACAAAACGGACACCATTCTCTCCAGACTTTCCCGCTGTCAGCAGCACACAGCCGCAGTCAGGGAGGCACTGCTCATGAGGAGGGGCCGAGTTTCTGAATTAGAAGCACAGCTTACACAGTTGAGAGACGAGCAGCACACACTAAAGAGCTCTTTCCAACAGGCTACCCATCAGCTGGAAGAAAAAGAGAATCAGATTAAGGCCATGAAGGCTGATATCGAAGGTCTCGTCACAGAAAAGGAAGCCTTACAAAAGGAAGGAGGCCAGCAGCAGCAGGCAGCGTGCGAAAAGGAGTCGTGCATCACTCGGCTGAAGAAAGAGTTATCGGAGAACATCAATGCAGTCACACTGCTGAGAGGAGAGCTTTCGGAGAAGACTGCTGAGATCGGCAGCCTTCGCAAGCAGCTGAGTGAGGTCCGTGCTCAGCTGGAGAACAGCGTCAGCCTAAGTGACAAAGCAGCAGCCATTTCCTCACTGAGCAAGCAGCACGAGGAGCAACAGACAGAGCTGCAAGGTCAAGTGCAAGACCTGTCTTTGAAAGTTGATGCTCTGAGTAAAGAGAAAACGGCTGCTCTTGAGCAGGTCGCTCATTGGTCCAACAAGTTCTCAGAGTGGAAGAAAAAAGCACAGCCCAGATTTGCACAGTACCAGAGCACTATTAAAGACCTACAGACACAGCTGGACGTAAAAGCCAAAGAAGCTAGTGAAAAGGATGAGCAGATACATTTACTGAAGGAAGACCTTGATCAGCAGAATAAAAGATTTGAATGTTTAAAGGGTGAGATAGAAGATAGGAAGAGCAAGATGGAGAAGAAGGAGTGTGACTTAGAGACTGAATTGAAGGTGCAGACAGCAAGGGTTGCTGAGTTAGAGGACTGTATTACTCAGAGGAAAAAAGAAATTGAGTCCCTAAATGAAATACTTAGAAATTACAACCAACAGAAGGACACTGAGCAGAATGAACTGGTGCAGAAACTTCAGCACTTTGAAGAGATGGGAGAGGAGAAGGACAACA
This sequence comes from Microtus ochrogaster, assembly GCF_000317375.1. Taxonomy (NCBI): domain Eukaryota; kingdom Metazoa; phylum Chordata; class Mammalia; order Rodentia; family Cricetidae; genus Microtus; species Microtus ochrogaster. The sequence continues at coordinate 90,629,475 of NC_022012.1, forward strand.
AGGTCAAGGAGGCTGAGGAAAAGGCCCTGAGACTAGAAAAGCAAGTATCCTCCCTAGAAGCTGAGCTTGGGATTGTGAAGAAAGAGCTAGAACACATGACTTGCAGTGTGAAAAGCAGAGATGGGGAGTTGAAGGCTCTGGAAGACAAGCTGGAGTTAGAAAGTGCCGCCAAAGTGGAGCTGAAGAGAAAGGCGGAGCAGAAGATCGCTGCCATCAGAAAGCAGTTAGTGTCTCAGATGGAAGAGAAGAAGCAGCAGTATGAGAAAGATGCAGAAAGCCAGCTGAGCGAGCTGAATGCTAAGTTACAAGACAGAGAACAGCAAATTCACATTCTGGAAGAAAAACTTAAAAACCTAGAAAGTTCTCCCCAATCAGAGATGCCGGTTGTGTCCAGATCAGTACAAAGCGTGGCAGCATCTTCTGAACAAGACACAGTAGATTCCCAAGGCTGCACACACAAGGCGTGCCAGGAAAGAATCTCCACACTACAAAGAAGATTAGCTGAGAGGGAGAAGTTGCTGCACAGGCTGGAGCAGGGAGAGGGTGAGTCTCTGTCTGGAATGGAGCTCTCCATGACCTTAGACCACCCCCGAGCCAAACAACTTGATCATCAGATTTCTATAGGATGTCTTCAAGAAGAACTCGAAGAAAAGAATATTAACTGTTCCTTCATTGAGTCTCAGTCCGTGGAAGAGACTAGTAAGAACAATCCAGGAGGGAAGCAGGGCTGGGCAAGTGTGGTTGAGAGTGTCCAGAAAACCCTCCAGGAAAAGGAGCTGACCTGCCAGACCCTGGAGCAGAAGATAAAAGAGCTGGAGGCAGACTTAGTAAGAGAGAGGGACTCACATAGACTTGAAATGGACAAGTTGGCCTTAAGATACAAGAAATTGCAAGCCTCACAGCAAGAAATGGATGGGGAAGATAAACCTGTCGAAATTTTAGAAAATAATTCTGAGGAAAATTCCAAATCCCATTTGAACAAACCGAAATTGGGGAATAACATGGACACCCAGCACAATGACCTGGAGTTGAAGTTAGCAGGGGCGGAGCGGGAGAAGCAGAAGCTGGGCAGGGAGGTGGCTAGACTGCAGAAAGATCTTCGGGTCCTGAGGAAGGAGCATCAGCAGGAGCTGGACATCCTGAAGAAAGAGTGTGTGCAGGAAGCGGAGGAGAAACTCAAGTAAGTGTTATATTCCCACCTTGTGGGCATGAGTGTGTGTAGTGTGTGATGCAGACACCGACCTGCCCAAAGTGTTACATAAATCCAGTAAGTTAGATAGTGATGAGAAGTAAAGATTTGGGGCAGCAGGCAGTGGTAGTCCATGTTCATTTAGGGGACATGCCTTTTCATGTAGGTAAGTGTTGCAGTGGGAGCGGTGGGCTACGTTCCTGGCACCCAGCCGCCCTCGTGGCTAGCTTATGCCCCAAAATAATTACACGGAAACTGTATTCTTTTAAACACTGCCTGGCCCATTAATTTCAGCCTCTTATTGGCTAGCTCTTACATATTGATCAAACCCATTTCTAATATTCTATGTACCACCACAAGGTGGCTTACCAGGAAAGATCTTAACCTGCATCTGTCTGGAGTGGGAGAATCATGGCAACTCACTGACTCGGCTTCTTTCTCCCAGCATTCTGTTCTGTTTACTCCACCCACCTAAGGGTTGGCCTATCAAATGGGCCAAGGCAGTTTCTTTATTAAATGAAAGTAACTCTTCCAGCAGGTAAGATCTTGCCAGCTGCTGGCCGTATGTCTTGAGTAATAAGCTCATTGCTGGTTGTCTTTAGTAGTAGTCCTATGGCTGTCCCTTGCATGTGTAGTGGAGAAGTTTAAAGTGGGAAGAACAGGTCCGCAGGCCCCAGGGTTAGTTGCCGAAGGTAGTCATCATTTCTGTATTTCTCTAGTTTTCTCCACCTGGACACACGCACAGTCCACACTGCCTCCAAAACAGTGAGAGCACATTGTGCAAACTGTTCTGAAACCTCTTTGTAAGGTGCTCTGTGGAGGCAGCCATCATCGCTGTCCACTCTTGTTACTCAGACAGGAGCAAGAGGATCTTGAGTTGAAGCACACTTCCATACTGAAGCAGCTGATGAGGGAGTTTAACACCCAGCTTGCCCAGAAGGAGCAGGAACTGGAGAGGACCATCCAGGAGACCATCCGTGAGTACAGCTTTAAACCCAAGTCCGCAACCGAAGCCTGTTCTCTGTTTGCCCTTGTGCCAGGTGCTGTATGCACCTGGTGCATAGAGGGGAAACGAGAAATGGTCCTTGTCCAAGAAAGTGCTCTCCCAGGGACTCTAGAAACTTCTCTAACCTGTCTCTCTCCTTTTGTCTGTTCTACTGAATTTCACGAACATTAATTTGAAACGAGAATTCCTACTACTGTTGGCATGTTTTCATGTTTTCACAACCATGTTTTCTTATGTGTGTCCCTCATCCTTAATTAGACAAGGCCCAAGAGGTGGAAGCTGAGCTTCTGGAGACCCACCAAGAAGAGACCCAACAGTTGCATAGAAAGATCGCTGAGAAAGACGAGGACCTGAAAAGAACAGCCAGGACATACGAGGAGATCCTTGACGTACTGTATTTCCATTCTCTTCTGAAGTGCTCTGTGTTTTATGGTAGTGCTGATGTGTTTCAGGTGTAGAGACGTTTTTCCTGTGCCAGAAACTAGATTAAAGTGAGGCTTTATGCTTGGGTGAGGTTGGGAACTAGAGCAGGCCAGTGTCTAAGGCTGATCAGCCAGCTGGAGTCTTCCCAGGAAGGCCAGCCAGGCTCGTTCCTTCTCTCATTTTCAGCATGTGGATGGTCCAGGCTGGGGTGGCGAAAGGGGGCTCCTCAGCAAGGGTGTTCCATCTAGTGGGCGGCCATCTCACCATACTCACTCTAGTGGTGCTGTGCTCGCAGAGTGGAACAAACCATAAATGCTGTGAGAACTTTGACCCCCAACAATGCTTTCAGATAGAAGACAATGTCAGTTGTTCTCTGTTGGCTTATTCTCTGTGAGGCTACTCCAAGCCTTACTTTATCATATGCCAAGAAGTATTTGTTGTTCTAGAAAAGTCATAATGTCAGCTGACTCTGTCAGCAGTACATGTGTGAGCTAGGAACAGATGTGATAATCCATTATTTTAAATGTAATTGAATTGAGTGAAATCATGGAATATGGAATGCCATCTTTGTTCCCAATCCACTCTATTTCTATTATTCTGTAGACATACATACACATAAATAATAAATGCATTTTTAAAAAATCTATTGAGGTATTGGTGGTACAATCCTGTAGTCCTAGTGCTTGGGAAGCTGAGTTAGATCAGCCTGGGCTATATGAGACCTTGTCTCAGAATAAATAAATCTTGACTCCTTATTGAATCTGACCATGCAGTGTACCTAGTAACCTAAGGTACCGTCAGGTTTATCCTCTAGTATTTGTTACTGTGCTTTTGTTTTGTTTTTATACAGAAGGGAAGGCATCCGTAGTGCAAGTCATTGTTTGAGCTCTAGAGCAGAGAGTCATTCCGTCACCTATTTCAGAAACAAAAATGTCTTCCCAAGGAAGGAACTTTAGCAGGGAAATGGCTGCTTATTGTGATAATCGAGCCTGGGAGCTCCAGGGAGGGATGAGCTCTGTTTTGTTTTGTCTTCCTTCTCTGTATGTGGACATGTGTGTCATCACTGTCTGCCTTTTGTTGTTGTTTGTTTGTTTGTTTGTTTGTTTTGGGAGCGCCAGCCCCCAAATAGTGACATGGAAACTGATTATTAATTATGAAAGCTTGGCTTTTAGCTTAGGCTTGTTCCCAGTCCACTCCATTTCTTACTCTGTGTTCTGCCATGTGGTTCTTTATCTTTCCTCCATTCCATAGGTCCATCTTCTCCTGAGTTTCTCTCTCTGCCCAGAAGTCCCACCTAACCTCTCCTGCTTAGCTATTGGACATTCAGCTTGTCATTAAACCAATCACAGTGACAATCTTCACACAGCGTAAATGAGTGTCCTACGATAGGTCATCAGAGAGTAGACTGTTCACCATGACAAGCCTCCATAGGTCCAGGGTTGAGGCACAGAAGACAGGTAACTGTACGCCAGATGGTGGTGGCGCACGCCTTTAATCCCAGCACTCGGGAGGCAGAGGCAGGTGGATCTCTCTGAGTTTGAGGCCAGCCTGGTCTACAAGAGCTAGTTCCAGGACAGGAACCAAAACCTACGGAGAAACCCTGTCTCGAAGAAAGAAAGGAAAAAAAAAAAAAGACAGGTAGCTGTAGTGCTCTGGCAGCTGTGTGAAGGGAACTGGGGATAGACCCCCAAGCTGCAGGTGTGGGACAGCGTGGCTGGACAGACTCCTTCCTTAGCCCCACAGCTAGCGCTGCTTTTATACACCTAATGTAAACCACACGATAGCCTTGTTTAATTATTCATTTTTAGTTTAGTAGCTTCATTTTTAGAAAGGGGGCTTTAGTAGTATGTGTCAGCTGGCTAAACCCAATCAAAGTGTGAGTTCTTCCCTGTTAAGTCAGTGTATGAGCAGGTTCCAGGCTTCAGGCTTCAAAGGACTCCCCTCCTCTCTCCTCTCCTCTCCCTCCCTCTCCCTTCTGGAAAGTTCCTGTCACATTGACCATACAGTGCTGCGCTTTCTCAGTTATCATTCTTCTGTGGTGTGTTACAGCAAACTTAAGCACAAAGCATTTCAGTTTTCCTTCCCTATCTTCGATAGCATTTCTTGTTGTTGTTGTTTTGGTTTGGTTTGGTTTTTTGAGACAGGCTTCCATGTAGCCCAGGCTGTCCTGAACTTACTGTGTAATCTTCCAGCTTCTACCTCCCAAGTGCCAGGGTTAATGGCTCTTTGGATAGTGTTCCTATCTTTCACATCTGAAGTCCTGAGACACTTGTTCTTGAATCATGTGTCCCTAAGCCCCTCACATAAGCACATCTCTCCAGTTAGGGTAAGAGATCTGCTTATATCCCAGCATGGTATCCTGATGTGGGAGTGTCATATATCAATCTGTTGATTTCATTGGTTAAGTAATAAACAAACTGCTTGGGCTCATAGCTTAGAACATAGGTGGGTGGAGTAAACAGACAGAATGCTGGGAGGAAGAGGAAGTGAGCTCAGACTTGACAGCTCTCCTCTCGGGAGCAGACGCCTCAGCAGAGACGCCTTGCTCCCGGCTCCCAGGCAGACACATGCGATGAAGCTCCGACCCAGGATGGACGTAGGCTAGAATCTTCCCGATAAGACTGGTGCTCACAGATTATTAGAGATGGGTTGATCGGGATATCAGAATTAGCCAGTAAGGGCTAGAGCTAAAGGGCCAAGCAGTGTTTAAAAGAATACAGTGTCCGTGTAATTATTTTGGGGCATAAGCTAGCCATGTGGGCGGCTGGGTGCCGGGGACGCAGCCTGCCGCCCCGCCGCTCTAATTACAGCAGTATCCAGCATATGCTGGACTCTCAAGATGTGCTTTGTCATTGAGTCATAGTGTAGTAAGGAGGCCGTTAGTTTGTTCCCGACTGCTTGGTAGCTCAGACCTGAAATAACCACACAGACACTGTGTTAATTAAATCAGTGCTTGGCCCTTTAGCTCTAGCTTCTTATTGGCTAACTCTTACATATTAATTTAACCCATTTCTATTAATCTGTGTATCACCACGTGGCTGTGGCTTTCCAGCTAACGTTCCATTTGGCTCTGGTGAGGGTACATGGCTTCTCCCTGACTAGCTCTGTTCTTTTGCCCTATCTCAGGCCAAGACAGTTTCTTTATTCATTAACCGATGAATAAAACCAAAAGCAGCACATAGACAGAAGGACCTCCCACACCAGTCATAGTTTTTGTTCCTCTTTCCTCTGCACCGGTGCTACTACTGTATGCTGTTGTCTCAACTGGACACCCGGTCTCCTTGTTGCTGGACTAACGTCCTCTCCCAGCGCATCTGCTCCTGTCAATATCTTCTTCTGTGTGATGACCGTGAAGGTGCCCAGGGCTACTCCAGTCTCCAGGGGACGCGGGTTGAGCTTGTTCTTCACTCATTTTACCTCTGCTCATGTTTGAGTCCTCAGACTTCCTGAGTCATTGTTACCTCTCTGTTATGCTTGTGTGTAGGTGGGTGTGCTGGTTTGAGTGTGAATGGTCTCTATAGGCCCCATATTTGAATGTCTAATCCCTAGTTCATGAATTAGGAGGAATGGCTTTGTTGGACAAGGTGGGTCACTGGGAGTGGGCTTTCCAGGCACAGTCACTAGATCTGTGCCTGCTGCCTGAGATCAGGATGTGTCTCAGCTACTGTTTGAGTGCCTGCTGTGTGTGTTGCCATGCTTCTGCCATGATGAAATGACTAACCCTCAGAAACTGTAAGCAAAACCCCGGTTAAATGCTCCTAAGAGTTGCTGGGGTCAGGTGACCTGTTCACAGCTATAGAATAGCCCTTCAGGCAGTGGAGATGCCAAGTCAGTTGTCTTCCTCAGCTGCTCTCCATCTTTGCTTTCCCTGGCGTGGTCACCCCCTGAACGTGGAGTTCCCGTGACGGATTGACCCCCAGGGTCTCTCCACTAGCACTGGAGGTATACACTTGTGCCTAAAACCTGGCCTTTTACATGGGTGCTGGGAACCTGACCCTGAGTCTTGACGATTGTGTCATTTACCCACCGAGTTG
>NC_022012.1:90636538-90646038 GCF_000317375.1 Microtus ochrogaster
CCTCCCTCCCTTCCTCCCCCCTCCCTCCCTTCCTGAACTAGGAATTTACATAGGACCTAGTGTCTTTCTGGCAGCCCCCCTACCACTGATGTGTCTCCAGATTCAGACTATTTTTTTTTAAGTCAGAGATAATCCATTAGGGATTCTTCTCTAATTCTTAAAAGGCTTACCTTAGCTTAGTTAGTAGTTTGCAGCTATCAAAGGATGCGTCAGACATAGCTGACTGTCACAGTGTGCCTGAGGAAGTGGCTTCAGAAACTAAGGCACATTGACTTGGGTAAGCATAGGGATGTTCAATGGTAGACTCAAGACAGCCATGACCAAGGACAGTACTAGCCCAGTTCCCGGTTGATGGTGTTGGAGGTGGGGCTAGGTCAGTCAGTGTGTGCCTCAGTTAGGAGGCATCTGAGCATTGGCTAACATAGAACAAGGTCATGTGGTTTTGTTTCCCATTAGCCTTCTTCATGAGAAGTGATATTAAAACCAGGCTTTCTACATTGTCTGTGCCTAACCATCTGCCTGCTGTTGAGAATGGTGTTCCTTGTGTTTCTGACAGTTGGTGTCTGTTAAATGACACCTGTTGGTGGTTGTTTTCCTATTTGTCTCACTCAGGACATGGATCTTCATTACTCAAGTCAGATTGATATTCTAGCTCTAAATATTCTCTAGCACAAAGCCCTTGCCAGATTGATGACCGAGGAGAGCTGAGTGTCCTCAGGACAGAACAGAGATGACTTGTGTGTCAGAATTTCTGAGTAGTACCATGGGGACAAAAATCGCCTAAAAGATTTTTTTTTCTAGTTTAGCCTTTTCTATTTTTGTTTGTTTGTTTGTTTTTGCAATATTTGGGGGGAAATGAATATTGCATTGGTCACCAACATGTTAGACTGGTTGTATTGTTACTTAACATGGAGATGGTTGAAATGTGTGGCTAGTAGACAAGGCTCAGACCAACTCCTGAGCTATACAGCTGCTCAGTAGCTGGTGAAGAAAAAGAATCCAAAGCATTCCATAGCTTCTTGTGTGTAAAAATACTACTTTAGAACTCTAGCAAACAGCCCACCTGAGAAAATGCTGCCGTCCAGAAGCCAAGCTTGCTGGGCGGTGGGTGACACATGCCTTTAATCCCCGCACTTGGGAGGCAGAGGCAGGCAGATCTCTGTGAGTTCAAGGCCAGCCTGGTCTACAAGAGCTAGTGCCAGGACAGGCACCAAAACTACAGAGAAATCTTGTCTCAAAAAACCAAAAGAAAAAAAAATCCTACTTTATTTCCTGAATGTGTTTAGGCACCCACTGTAGAAAGTACCGCAACCTTAGAGCACAAGGTTGATCAGCCCAGGGTGAGAGGCTTGATGACCTTGGGCAATGGACAGAGGGCATGTGGGTGGTGCCATGGCAGCCCAGGAAGAGCGAGCAGCACTGAAGTGGAATTCACTTGGGTCGGAAAGGTGGCTAGGAGAGTGTTGTACACCGCTCCCTCTCTGCGTGGTTTTAATGTTACTACCACATTGCTATTTTCATCCTAAAGGCTCGTGAAGAAGAAATGACTGCAAAAGTAAATAACCTACAGACTCAACTTGAGGAGCTGCAGAAGAAGTATGAACACAGGCTAGATCAGGAGAACAGCATGGAGGACAATGTGAGAGAACTTTGATTTTCTTCTTGTGGTTCTTGAAAACATCACCATTTCCCCAGTTTGTGGCATATATTAATCTCATTTAACCCAAGGAACCCTTTAAGGCTTCTTGCTTTATTTTTTCAGTAAATACAACCAAAACCCAACGAGGTTAACAGAATGTTCAGATCTCGTGATGTGTTGTGAAAAAAAAGAATTGAAATGTGTGCCCTGGCAGTGCTGACATGTGCATGGGCAGCCCATATATGGCTGTTTTGTTGAACCTGTAAATATTGGGTTTCATGGTCTAATTGATGAAGACGACTGACCAGGTCTCTTCCTCAGATAAGTGTAGTGGAATTTAAATCCAGGCTTCCCACTCAAAGCCTAGACTTCCTGTTTGCCAGGGTGTTCTGGTCTTCCACAGACACTGTAGCAGAACAGACTGAGCCAGTCCAGAGACCATCCACAGCAAATGTGACATCCTGAGATGGCCTCTTAAAAATGTCTGCTTTTCACTTTTTTCTTTTACTGTTTGTTCTTTGACAATTGCATAGATGCATATATTTTTGTCATACTCACCCCGTGATCCCCATCCTCTAACTCTTCCTGTTCCCACGAGCCTTCCCTTTTCCTCCTAACAATCCCCCTCCCACTTCATGTGATTTTGTTTTGTGACCCTTGATTTTAACCTGGGCTATTGTGTGTGTGTGTGCATGTGATGCTGGCCATTGAAGTGTGGATAACCTAGCAGTGGTTGCACCACTCAAGTCGTGAGTGACTCCACACCCCCAGCAGCATTCTTTGGGCATATTTAATCTGCACTCTACCTTATAGCGTATCCTGGCTTGTAGTGCACGAACATGATGGTTTTTCAGTCATTCTGTGCTGGTTCCATTTTCCTTGGCTACTGGACCAGATACAAACACAGTGAGATGACTGGCATGACAGAGTTGGCAAACACTGTCTGTGACTCCACCCTTGAGAAGATTTCGTACAGATTATCAGTCACTGAAAACAGCAGTTAGAAGCCTCACTCCTTATAGATACAGTTGAACACTGAGCATTGTGCTAGCGGAAAGGCCCCTTTCCTTTAAGGACAGCCATTCCTGTAGTTCTGTTTGTTTGTTTAGTGTGTGGTCGTGGCTGTAGGCATCCTTGCTATTAAATATTGCTTCCATGAAAACACATGTATTTTACTAACATGAACTTCCCCTAGTGTCAGAGTATTAATGTTGCATCCAGACTACCATAGAGTGTTAATACATTGTGAAATTGATATTAATGCCGAGTGTTGTAATAGGAGCGGCGTGGCTGTGTCCCCAGCACCCCGGCCGCCTGCTAGCTTATGCCCAAAATATCAACACACAAACTGTATTCATTTAAACACTGCTTGGCCCATTTCTATCTAGCCTCTTCTAGGCTAACTCTCGCACCTGGACTAGCCCATTTCTTATAATCTGTGTAGCCCATGAGGTGGCTTACCAGGGAGATTCTAGCCTACGTCCATCCTGGGTCGGAGCTTCATCGCGTGTCTTTACCTTGTTGCAAAAGAAAGCAGAAAATAATAACTATAAACAGATTTGTTCCTTTATAGTCTCCTAATTCTCCTTGAGTATGCTTCAGTGCTTCTCAATATTTTGATTTTGTTTTTTACTTGAGATGGTAACCCTGGCATGTTTCCAAGGCTAGTTTGAATCTTCTGTTTAAGCAGTTTTCTCGTCTCCGCCTCCCAGACAGTTGGAATCATACTGATGCAGTATTCCTTCTGCATTCTAGATGGTCCTCAGTCACATGGATCTGTGCTGAGCACCATGAGAAACAGTTTGTAATCAGAGCCCGGCATGAGCCTTGGGGGTTGTGCTTATAAATGTACTGAAGGATTTTGAAAGATCTGACCCGTTTACTCACAGACTTCTCTGAGTGACACACGAACATATTCTCGTGTCCAGTAACCCTGGGGGGTGAAGAATCCCCTGCTGCTGGAGCCTCACTTCCCAGCCTTACAGCCTCTCTGCCTGTGGATGTGTGTGTGACAGTGTGTCACAGAAATAGACAAGGTTAAGAACAAAGATTTGAAACTGCTTCATTTCAGACCCGCTGGCTCTCTGATGGGAAGCTGGCTTCGTGCTTTGTTGTCATGTCATAGCTGTTTGTTTTGTTGTTTCCTCTCCTTGTCAGTTTTATTATTCACATTCTTTGTTGTTTGTTTTGTTTTTCTTTTCCATCTCCAGGTAACAGTTATGGAGCTACAGGTAAGATTAGTTCTTCATTAAAGTTTACTGAAGCTAGTACATTTTAGAAACATGTCCCCAACCCCCAACCTTTTTTTTTTTTTTTAAACAAGTTAGAACATAAAGATACTTTCTACAAAGAATGTTTTTGGCAGGCACTACAGAAACATGTCCACGAGTCAATGAGACACTCTCATTTCAGTCTGGATTTTGTTCTTTCAGGCACAGCTAGCTCAGAAGACCACAATGATCAGCGATTCCAAGTTAAAGGAGCAGGAGTTAAGAGAACAGGTACTGGCGAGTACAGTGTGTTGATGTGTGCTTGGGTCTTGGCCATTATCAAAACAATTGAGTTAATGATTTGATATTTGCTTTGAAATTCCTTCAGCCTTTTTGTTTTGTTTTGAGATAGGATTTCTCTGTAGCTTTGGAGCCTCTTATGGAGCTAGTCTTGTAGATCAGGCTGGCCTTGTACTTACAGAGATCCACCTGTCTCTGCCTCCTAAGTGTTGGGATTAAAGGTGTGTGCCACCACTGCCTGGCATTTATTTTGTTGTTGTTGATGGATTTTTGTTTGGTTTGGTTTGTTTTTTTTTTTGAAACAGGGTTTCTGTGTGTAGAGCCCTGACTGTCCTGAAACTCGCTCTGTAGACCAGGCTGGCCTCAGACTCACATAGATCCGCCTGCCTCTGCCTCCCCAGTACGGGAATTAAAGGTGTGTCCCACTACCACCCAGTGAAATTCTTTCTGTCTTAAGCAGGAAATTTTATTTCTAAATCCACAAGTTCTTTGAGACGGTCTTTGCATTTATGATTGTATATATTTAAACTAGAACATTTGTTATTTTTTTTAAAGATTTATTTTATTTTATATGTATGGGTACTTTGTATTCATGCATATATCAGTGTACAATGTGTATGCCTGTTGGCATGGTTCCAGTTGTGAGCACTAGGAATTGAACCTGGTCTTTTAGAGGAGCAACTTGTGGTCACAACTGCTGAGTCATTTCTCCAGCCCCAAACTAGAACACTGTATCCTGCTATTTCTAGTGTTTGACATTTTGAATGTTTTGCATTTTTATCATTGTAATAGGAATTATTTTTCTGGTTTCTCAAAGGAAAAATATGAAAATCATTCTTTAGTGCTTTTCCCCAATGAATGAGTTAATGTTACATGATTTTTACACATAGTATCCATGGACAGTGTCTGTCACTCAGTTTCAGTGACTCAGCGTAAGCACATGCCAGTGTGTGTTTATGTACAGTATGTGATGCCTAGTGATGATTGTCCCCGAGCTGTGGAGAACACTAGGCCACCCTAAGAGACTAAATCTCCCAACTTTTCCAGTTTTCTTAAAATACACATAAGCAAGACCTGACAATTGCTGCAATGGGACATTAACATACTTTACTATGAGTATGCTTGAAATGGTTTGTATTTTTAAGTTCATAAAGACAGTCACTAAGTTAAAGTAAAGTAAGTCACCTTGCCTCCTCTCCCAGTAGTAAAGCCACTGTTCTCAAGCTCACTGCTTTAGCACTCCCTGCCGAAGTGTCTTTAAATCTTCAAAATTGTCACAGCACAGCGAGTTTTGTATTGCTCATTTTTATTGTGATAAAGTTCTCATATCAGAAAGTCATCATTGTATACTTCCTGTTTCTATTTAAACTTTATACTTACTTAACCATCAATCCTTGTTATTCTCTCCCTTCAGCCTCTTGTAACCATTACTGTTCTCTGTTTCTGTGGGTTTGTGTGCTCTGTGCATTTCATCTTATGGGCCCAGACAGTACACAGCCTAGGATGTTAGCTTCAACAGGGAAATGGTGTATATTCTGTCTGTCCATCCATCTTGTCTGTCAGTACACAGCCTAGGATGTTAGCTTCAACAGGTGTATATTCTGTCTGTCGGTTGCCCTGGCTGGGAAAAGAGGCCTGTGCTATCATGCCCAGCTACTTCTTACTTTTCTTCTGTGAACAGGATGTGAATCAAATTCCATTGTATGGACCTAGCACAGCTGATAGCCACTCACCAGTTTACACACACAGTTGGATTGTTCCACCTTTTGCCCGTAGCAAGTAGTGCTGTTAAGAACATTTGTGTTTCCATGTTTTTGTTTGTTTACTATTTTACTATTTTGATTTTTTTTTTTTGGAGACAGGGTCTTTCAGTATAGCCCTGGCTGTAGCCCAGACTGGCACAAAGATCCTCCTGCCCGAGTGATGGGACTAAAGGAATACCCACACCTGCACTTGTGTACCCCTTCTTGCTTGAGCATTTACAGTTCTTTCAGGTGTGTGTGTGTAGGAAAGAGTGGGTTGCTTTCCGTATGAAAACTTGTTGAGAAGCTGCCGCACTGTTTCCCATAGCAGCTGCTCCGCACTGCAGCAGTGGTTTGTAAGGACCCTTCACACCCTTACCAGAAAGATTGTTCACAGTAGCCGCCCAAGAAACTAGGAGGGAGCCTCACTGTGGTTTTGGTTCACATTTGTCGAATGATTACTGAATCCAGCCATCTTTTCATCGGCTTCTTGGCCCTTTGTATCTCTTTCTTTGGGATGATGTCATATTTATTAATGTCGTGTGGTTGTTCTGGGTTGTGTTTTCTCTTTGTTGCTGAGGTATAAGGGCTTATTATGTATTCTGGATACAAATTTATTATCAGGTGTGCGATTTGCAAATATTTTCTCCCATTTTGTAATTTGTCTTTTCACATTTTTGATGTAATCTTTTAATACAAAAAGGTTTTTATTATAATAAAATTCAAATTTTATGTATTTTTCTCTATTGAATATGCTTTTAGTTTCTGCCAAAGAAACTATTTCTTTTAATTTTATCGCATACATTGTTCCTTCAGCATTGAAAAGCATCCAGTAGCTCTTCTCCTGCAGCTATTGTTTTCCTTACATGTGATCTTCACATTAACTTTATGGTATGGTTTGAATGTTGTCTTTAGGTTCATAATTTAGAAGACCGTCTGAAGAGATATGAAAAGCCTGTGTGTGCGACAACCGTGGGGACACCTTACAAAGGTGAGCGGGCTGCTGTCAGGCGATTTATGAATGTGTGTGCTGATTCATATTCTTTTTTTACTTTTATTTTGTATCTTTTTTTTAGTAGTAGACAAGTATAAACTATATACGTGCTGCAGCATGCTGCTTTTAAAATATTTGTTCATGGCGGAGTGCCAAGTTGAGCTTGTTGTCAGCTGTCACCTCACACACGTAACCTTTCGTGGTGGTTATCTCAGCCACTGCCCTGCTGTGCAGAGTCACCGTGACCAAGGCAGCTTATTACATACAGCCTTTGACTAGGGGCTGCTTCCAGTGTCAGGGAGGTAGAGTCCATGACCATCATGTCTGGGAGCATGGTAGCAGGCAGACAGGCAGGCTTGGTGCTGGAGCAGTAGCTGACAGCTTAGATCCTTATCCACAGACAGCAGGCAGAGAGACAAACACTGGGCTTGGTGTGGTTTTTGAAACTCAAATGCTCACTCCCCAGTGACACAATACCTCCAACAAGGCCACACCTCCTACCGTTCTTCCAAAACACTTCCACCATCTAGGAACCAGACATTCAAATACATGAGTCTGTGCTGGCCATTTTCATTCAGACCAGCACATTGTGAGCACAGTTAATCTAGACCTGCTGCTTTCCCAGCACAGCAGCTGTCTTGAAGGTGTTTCTGTTATGATGCTGACATCTTGTCTCCTTTGAACAATGACCACCCCCACTCCACCTGATCTCCCAGCTGGTGGTAACTACCTAACTACCGACTTATTCTGTTCTTTGCATCTAGCTTGTGTAGATTTTATTTGAGTGAGATCCTGCAGTACTTGTCATTCTGTGTCTGGCCTACTTTGTTTCATGCAGTGTCTTATAGCCTCATTTCTTACATACATACTAAATCTGAGTGTCAGACATTATTCCGTACACATTGCATACATCAGCACATCTAAACAATGAAAAGAATCCGAGCAGTCTGATGGACGGACTGTGCACACTGACCTTCTGCATGCTGCTGCTTTTAAGATTTGAATGGTCACCCTCCTATAGGGAGAAATAAAGTGTTTCCTCTCCGTATAAGCCCCTGTATGTACTTCTGTAATCTATAATCAGCACCTTCATGATGCTGAACCCCTCTGACACTGTGCTACTTATTCTTCTGCCCTTATATTTAATATCTATGTATAAATTTCCAGCAATATTTTGTTTAGATTTTCTTCGTTTTGTTTAGTGTAAGTGTGAGAATCATCTAGGTTTTATATTTTATTCCATTAGCTCGTTGCATACTTGTCCATGTCTCCTGTAATTTACCCGTAGAAGATTTTCTGTAGAATACGGAACTAAGAATAGAATTGGGACACCACAGGATGTAAAATTTTTCAGCCCACTGATGTCCACTTTCCTTGGCACCACTGTGGCCTCAAGTTAGGTTGTCATTTTCTTTTTCATAAGATCTTAAATTTCCTCTTATTTTATTTTTATTAGCATATATTAATTATACAAATTAATGAGTTCTCAGGACATTTCCATATTTGCATATAATTACATTTATCTTATCCACAGCCTTTTTTACTCTTTCTGTTTTCTCCCTTCATATAGTTAATAGCCTTCTTGAGCCCCCAAGTAGCTGGGATTTCAGGCTTGTGCCACCGGACACAGTTTACATAAAAATATTTGAAAATCACTATGACACCATACTTTGCACACTTTCAGGTTTTTTATTTATCTTGTGTTTTAAAACGTTTTTTAAAATTTGATTTGAACTGGGTACTCTAATATTAGAATGCTGAAATGTCTGAGATATTAACTCATTAATAAAATGAAGATGGTAGTGTCAGTCATCAGGATGCCTGAAGTCGTCCACGTGCTATTTAGCAGAGACACTAATGTTAAGGAACTTTTACACTGACTTGGTCTTGTAAGAGAAGGATACGGGAAATAAAAATTCTACAACAGTTCTTATTTTCGCTTCTACCAAGCAGCTGTGGGAAACAGTGCCTCTTTCTGTTCCCTCCCTTGTGTCCTGATGTGTCTGCTTTCTGAGTGGCGAGTTATCTGGGTTTGATTTTCTTTCTCGACAGGTGGCAATCTACACCACACTGATGTCTCACTCTTCGGAGAACCTACTGAGTTCGAATATTTGCGAAAAGTCCTGTTTGAATATATGATGGGCCGGGAGACCAAGGTATGGGTCCTGCCTCATGACCTGGTGTCAGGCTCTTTTTAACACACACATTAGATCATTATGCTCAGACAATGTTCACAAAAATGAACTGACTGGCAGTCCTGTTTGTTTGAAGATGATATTTAAATTTAAAAATGATATTAGCTGCTACTGAATACTGCTGCAATGCAAATCTCATAAATTACAAAAAGTGAAGTATATGGCTAGTGTGTGTGTGTGTGTGTGTGTGTGTGTGTGTGTGTGTGTGTGTGTGTGACTGCAGATCTTAAAAGCAGAAGTGATTTTATTTTAAGGAGGTTTTGTTTTTTTGGTTTTTTTTTCTCCCGAGAAAGGGTTTCTCTGGAACTTGCTCTGTAGACCAGGTTGGTCTTGAACTCACAGAGATCTGCCTGCCTCTGCCTCCCGAGTGCTAGGATTAAAGGCATGTGCCACCCCTGCCCAGTTTATTAGACTTGGTTT
>NC_022012.1:90646138-90657419 GCF_000317375.1 Microtus ochrogaster
CCTGCCTCTGCCTCCCGAGTGCTAGGATTAAAGGCATGTGCCACCACTGCCCAGTTTTCAGGAGGTTTTTAATGCACTGTAGATAGCACTGTGAATCACTGTGTTATCACCATGACAATGACTGCTAAGGAACATCCAGGGATAGTTAAGTCTGTTACAGGTCATTTCTGCATGTGTGGGATATTGATCATCTTCAAATTACCACACTGAGGAAGCAGGAATGGCTAGTCAATTTGCTTTCTAGAATGTAGCTCCTACATCAGGCCCTTGATATAGAGTCTTGACTTACTTGTGTCCTCTACAGTTGGTTTAAAACCTTATATTAGATACTTGGCAAATATATCTTGAATGGAATTGAACATTGTTAGGGAACAACATGAAAGTTGTTTCATGAGCTTTTTTTTATCAGTAAAAGTTTTGTTGTAATCATTGTCTGTTTTTGACACTTGTAGGCTCTTCTTGGGGTTTGCATTGTCGGTGTCGTGACTGAGAATGGTACAGGGCCCTTTTCTGTCCCTGGAAACAGTCGCTATGGATATGTGCTGAGTCACAGAGATGCTGCCCAGTCAGACAGGGATCTGGAAAGGGGGTATAAAGCCAAAAGGAGCAAGGCATAGTTAAGCACCTTAAATAGTATTCCCAGTTTGTAGGTTGGAGACACAGAGAAGCACCAGGAGCCAGAGTTCATATGAATCCTTAGTATTTGTAGAAATTATGTTTTGTTTACATCAAGCAGATTTAGGGAGTATTTTTTGTTGCTTGGTTTTAGTTTTGGATTTTGAAGCATGGTCTTGCTGTGTTACCTGCTTTGCCTCCCAGGAGCTGGGATTACAGGCATATACTACCATGTCTGACTATCAAATCCTTTCAGATAAAAATTATGTTACACTAATGTGATCTTGAGAGGAATCTATTAGTTCCCAGTGGTCCAGTGTCCCCTTTCCTTCAGGGCTTTACTAGTTTTTCCCTTGTCTTAAGGTAACACCTATGAATGACTGTTTCCCCTTTACTGTGCTCTTAATGCAGCTAAAGCAGCAGCCTTGGCAGCTTGGGAGGTGGCTAACTTTGTGTGCATGCGCAGGAGGTGGGAGACTGGGCTTTGAGATCTTCTCAGGACGGGAGCCACTCGGACTCTACTGTTGGAGTGCAACTGGGCTGGCTAACACACCATGGCCTTCCTGAGTCTAGCACGCTAGCTGCCTCTGCCTGTTGCTCCTGGGGAGTGTAGCTTGTGAAATGTCATTTCCAAGTTGAAAACTTTGAAAAACAGACAACCCAAGCCAAATGTAATCTTGTGCTTTCTGAGCCGGTGGTTCCCTTCAGTTTACAGTGTGGAAGGCAGCAAGAGCACTGCCCCAGCCGCCCCAGAGGCACAGGTTCTTCATGGCCTTTGTATGCATTTGTTGTGATTTCCTGACTACTGATGATGAGCAGCCTATAATTCTTCCCTCATTTTATATGTGCGTGTTGAAGTTGGTGGTAGGTGTAGCCTACTGTTCATTCATTCATGGACGTGGAAGCTGACGCCACTCCTGACTTTAGAACTGAGCAGTGTGTTCTCAGTTACCACATTGTGGAGTGGAGCACAGTTAAGGATGGTAAGAGCTTCCCTTGCAGGGCTTTAGACTTAGAGAGGCTTAGGTTCTGTTCAGGGCTCTCAGCACTCATTCAGGATGGGCAGCAGCTGAGAGAGAAGGCCCAAGAGAATGACGTCTGAGTTCCTTGAGTCATAAGTAGCCTGTGAAGTGCAGTTGTCTCCAGCTGGGACCAGAGAGTCTTGAAGGCTAGATGATTTAAAAGAGTTTCAGAATTTTATGTATATATATCACAGAGAAGATGACCCTGAATGCTACCAACAAGAATGAAGCTGGTTTTTGACACAGCTTTTGCTGATTTGCTTAGTTTCTCTATATTAACAAGGAACTCAGAGTGGAGAGCAGGTTATATTTTAGGGTGAACCAGCCTGTGGAGGACCTGGTGGTCTGTACCTAGCAGTCTCCGTGTGTCGTCCTACCTGTTTTTCTTCACCTGCTTTGGCTACAGCATTCTTCGTGAGGCAGGTGCTTAAAAAACACTCGTATAGTACACATAGGCTTGTAGCATGGAGCCCCCAGCCTGCTTTTCCCGCTGGGTTTTAGTCCTCCACTCTGGTTGATTCAACATCCAGTCTGCCTTCTGTTTTGCTTCGTAAGCTTAATTGAAGAGGCATTCACGAGGAAGCAGTAGCTGAAGAGCTTGCCTATAAATCAGCTGGCCCATTTGAACGTCTCCATACTTCTCAGGGTCTGAGGATGTGTTTTGGAGAGCAGACAGTCTGATTTCTTTCCAGGGTATAGCGAGAGTCCTGGCTGCTTCATGAAAGCTTTTCTGGTGAGCTGGAGGCTTTACTGGTTGTCAGCTGTAGATTCTGGGTCACTGGTGAATTCTAGAAGTGTGAAGAGGCAACTAGTCACAGATCCTGGTTGTGTCATTATAAACGTGTTTGGACGTGGATGTATGTGGGTTCAGAGTGAGTTGTACTTTGTTAGCTTGTATGATACTGAAATTAAGGAAATGGTCCATATAACTGAATTTTAGATTTTTGGTACCTGGGGGAAAAGTTTTTATAAATGGGACACAGGAAGTTGCCTCTGTGTTAACAAAAAGAAAACCCTGAAGTAGTTGCTACTTCTGATTTCCTTTAGCCAGTTCAGATGTGTATGCTTGACCTCCATACTCAAGTTCTGCACACTAGTTTGTGTTCTGTCTAGTTGATAAGGAACCCTTCAAGAGCCTAATTGTTTTAAATGGCATTTTTAGGTTTTTTTTTTAAAGCTATTAAAATGGCAGAGGCAAAGGCAAGAAAGATACCTGAAACTAAAGTTATTGTGTGTGGGGTCTGCATCTAGTAAGTTATTAGGAATGTGTAATGTCTTGCCTTGGCTCTACAGGTTTTAAAATGTTAATTTCCTTTCTGGTAATAATTTAATTTTTCTAGTGATTTGAATGAAGTTTTAAAACTTTGGGCTGATAATGTTGTGCTGATTTTTTTCCCTACAACTTTTCCCAGAAACTTACTGCTGCCAGCACACACACAGGCCTATACACAGAGTACATGTAGCCATGAGCACTGGTCCTCTTGTCTGGGATGCTCTACCATGCACTGTAGGAATCCCCAGGAGAGTGTACCACCTGACTTGATGTAAGCGCTGAACTCCTTGTCCTTCTTACTTCCTAAGTGACATCTTCTTCCCTCTCTCTCCCTCACAACATCTCAGCTTGATACACAATAGGGAGTTTCAACCTTTGAGGAGATTTCCAGGAGCTTATGAGTGACAGTCTGACTCACGGTATATTTATTCTGATCTGCACAGTTTATGATCTTGTTTTGCAAACCTCCATGTGTAATGTTTTGATTCATCATGTGTTCTACCAAACAAAACATTGTGTTCCTTTAATATATAATTTCTACTAGGTCAATGTGCTGCATGTCCTGAAAAGTAACTACTAAGCATGTTCATGTCCATGCAGTAGCCCATGTTTATGAGATATATGATGTGATTTAGTTAGAGCCGAACCCTGGGGGCTTCTAATCCTTGTTATTTAGAGCATATATTTTGCAATGCATCACTGTAGGTTACTGCAAATATGAGGCCTTTTCAGATGAATCCATGATGATGTTTCATCTTAAGCCAAAAGACCAAGAGCTAGATCTTTATGTAGCTTCATGCTATTGGAGATGCATCGTCTAAAGTAATTCAAACGCGGACCTTGTAAGGAACCTTCTTGAATTGAAATGCTAGTGCTTCCTTGACTGCTAATCTTCACATCATACTTCTTTGTTCGTGGCTTCCATTGAGAGCACTAAAGAGCCCTCAGCAGAACATGTCAGATGGTGTGAGACTACATCGCCTCGTGTCTACTAATGATCTCCTTCCTGTCGCTTCTAGACCATGGCGAAAGTTATAACCACTGTCCTGAAATTCCCTGATGATCAGGCTCAGAAAATTTTGGAAAGAGAAGATGCCCGGCTGATGGTGAGTTCCAGAAGGAAGATGTAGGGAAGCAGCTTTCTTACAGTTTATATTCTATCTCATTTGTAAAAAGAAATTGAAATTTTTTGAATGTCCTTTGTACTACAACTTAGAAAGTGGTGGTTGATGGACAGTAAGAAGGTTTAAGCTGGATGTGGTGGGATGTGAAGGGAAAAAGTAATCTTTCTCAGTAGCGTGGACATTGGTGCCGTGTGTGTAGTGTATAGTTCCCAGAGCTTGAGCTGCTGATGGTAAGGATGGAGGAGTGTTTGTCCTGCTGCAGAGAGCACAGCTTCTCCACAGCACCATGTCCTTTCTTCTATTGTAAAGTATTTTAATGGGCATTGATTCGAAAGACTTTAATCATCTTTGGGGCCAATAAGATGACTCAGCAGACAAAGGCAGATAGTGAGCAATGCCAAACAATACAGCTCTCAAGGCAGACCAAAAAATATTTAAGCATATCTAAAAGGAAAACATTAGGTCATTTATCCTTGAGTAACGCGGTTTTCATTCTAGAAAGGGATGAACTGGGGCTGGCTCTTGAGTTAATCTTCCCTTGCTCCTGAGGCTGACCTGCCCAGGCTTTAAACAAAACCTCATGTCTCTTGACACTTTACTTGCTGAATAAATTCAGTCTTCAGCCACCTACTACTATGGCTGTTACAGAGAATATAGAAAAGTGGAAACTTTGAAGGACATAGAATGGTTATTTTCATCCAATCACATGTAATGAAAATTGGCCTTGTAGATCATTCAAGTGATAAAAATAGGTAGGAAATACGAAGTAATTTATGGGCATGAAGTGGGCGAGATCCTAAAATATAAACTGCAGATTAATCAAAATGATTGGCCTTTTGTGGGGGGCGGTCAGTCTGAAGGGGTTGTTGGTGTTTGTAGAGTGATTCAGGGTCATTTATCTCTAAGAGAGCTTCATTAATAAAGTATAGTGTAGTTGGCTGAAATTGGAACCAGGAGATTCTGTTGTTATAAAGAAGCCTCTTTTCGAGTTTTCCTAAAAGACCAGCTTTCTCAGTAAAGTGCTGCAGACCCCGAAGACATAAATCTACGCGTCAGTTTCCCCAGTGACTGTGCTGCTGCCAGGATATTTCCTTCCCTGGTCTCTGAGGGTTTGTCTTCTTCCTCGCTCACTCGCTTGTGCTTGGCTCTCACACTCACCCTCCATGTTGCCTGCTTACTCTGCTTTGTGGTTTTAGAGCCTCATGCATGCTGGAGCCCTGCACCAGTGAGCTGCATCCGCAGCCTCATGTGTAGTTCTGGATTTAGCTCTCGATCATTCTTGTACTGTTGGTCTCTCCCGTTTCCATTTGAGTCAGAATTTTTTAAGTCTCTTAAGTTAATAAATCATATTTATAGCATTTTAGGTGGCGTCTTCATACATGCCTGGAGTTTGAAAATAAATTCAAATAAAAATGGCACATAAGGAAAAATAGTGCATATGTAAACGTGGGTTTGACTGACGCTGTTAGGATAAGACTCTGTCAGATCGCTTTTTAAAATGTAAACAATTCAGAAAAATTACTTGGAAAATCTTTTATAATCTTAAACGTCCAGACTGTTTGCCCCATGCCAAGATCATGTCTGTTAATAGTGTGGCAAACCCGGGAACATGCCAAGAATCCCAGCACTTAGGAGGTGAAGCAGAAGAATCTCAAGTTCACGGCCATCGTGGGCCACAAAGTGGGAGACTCTCTCAAAATAAAACATTAAATAGCTCCACTAGATTTTTCTTTGTTTGATTTACTAAGTGGTTTTCATTTCTTAAAAGCATAGACAGGATATCCCCAAACTTTATCTTGTGTGCTTCTGCAGATTTTCCTACAGAATACTAACCTACTATGTTGTGTGTATTGAAAAACATTTTTCTATTTAATTGAGCTACTTTTTACTAACCTCATATTAAATATGTATGTTCTTCAGAAGCTTGTCATTTATCCAAAAATAGACTCAGGTTTGGCAAACAGACTCTGTTGTCATACTGCCGTCTCAAAGCAAACCGTAAAGCTAGCTAATGGTGATGGGCTATGGCACCTGACATTAGGGCGTGGCTGAGATCAAGTTCCTTTACCTTGAAGTTGCAACTGTTTCATTCCTGAAAACATTTTTTTTTTTTTTTTTGGTTTTTCGAGACAGGGTTTCTCTGTAGCTTTGGAGCCTGTCCTGGAACTCGCTCCTGTAGACCAGGCTGGTCTCGAACTCACAGAAATAGACCTGCCTCTGCCACCTGAGTGCTGGGATTAAAGGTGTGCACCACCACTGCCCGGCCCAGCAAACACTCTTGATACTCTGTTGAATTATAAGGGAATTACTCAGTGATAAAGTTGATACTTTTTAGAAATGAGAGTTCAATATACAATTGTACTGTGTTTCAAATTTATCAACTTCCAAAAGTTTGTGAGTATAAACTAAAATTAGGTAAATCAAATTTTAATTTATACTATAAAGGACTTACAAAAAAAATCATTTTATAATATAACCTCCTCTAATTTACCTGGCAGTTAAAGGCACCGTTAGCATGAAGTACATCTTCAGCATTTAAACTTCTAAATGGAAATTAAAAGTAAAAGTCTAGGATGGGGAAGTATTACATAGTCCTTATGCTCGCCTGGTGACCTCAGCTTGAAAACAATTAAGTACTATCTGTAATTCTCCACTTCATTACACAATTTAACCTGTGCACTGTTGTCTGAAAACAATTAAGTACTATCTGTAATTCTCCATATACACAATTTAACCTGTGCACTGTTGTCTGAAAACTAACCCAACAAGCTTTTCCTCTTGGCTTTGTAGTTTCCTTCACCTCGCAGTGGCATCTTCTGATACCTGAGTCTGTGCTTAGTGAGAGCGTGGTGAGTGGAGAGTCATATGGCTTGTAACTTTGGTACTGAAATCACAGATATTGCATGCGATTAACCATTTCACTGGGATTATTTTGTTCTTTTTAATGAGCATGATTATTACATTGGGTTAATGTAATTGCTTTCTGTTGTTTATGTTAAATGGACTGATATATATATACATATATGTATATATGTGTATATATATATATATATATATATATATATAGAGAGAGAGAGAGAGAGAGAGAGACTAAAAACCAACAAAAATGGCATTTGAAGTTACTACAGATTATGATAGAGAAATGAAAAATAATTTTTCAATGTGAAGTGGTGAAATACAGTGTGTACTGAAAAATGAAGAGATGTATTTCACACATCCGGACCCTAAATTGCTACAAAGCTTAATTATAATGCTAGTTTAAACACAATGAAAACTAATAAAGCTGATTAAAATAAAGAGTTTCGTTGCATCCTAGGATTGCACAGCTCGATTCGAGTTAGCACATGGGTTCTGTAGATGCTCCTAGGCAGCCTAGTTTAATTGAATATGGCTGTTTCTGATGAACATTTTATTACAATGAAATGTAATTATCTAAATGTTTCCCATGATTTACTGTCTCTAAGGATTCTGAGTCTCACACAGTATTTATGTCTTTAGCTTGATTTAATATTGCCATAAACATTTAGGGTCCACACAGACCTCAAACTTGGCTGCAATTTTCACAGATAAATTGAATCACAGTCAGTAAAACCTGACTATATTTCATGATGATGGTTTGTTTCAGCCATGAACAAATATAGCAGGATATTTTAGAGACTGTTTTAATTTAAAGACGTTCATTTTAAAAAAAATTTGTTTACTTTTATTTTATGTGTCGTGTGTTTGTCTATGTGCATGTACACCACAGAGGCCAGAAGAGGGCATTAGATCCCCTGGAACTGGAGTTACAAGGTGCTTTAGCCACCCTGTGGGTGTTGGGACCTGAACAGGAGCAGCCAGTGCTCTTACTCTGTGGAGAATGTCTCTAGCCCCTCTGTTTATTTTTTTTTTCAAACTGCCTGCATCAAGTCTCCTTTTGATCTTCATAGTGTGTTATCTGACTTGCTTGCATGATTACCTAGAGCCGTCCTATCCCTGTCTCCTTTACAGTGGTCGGCAGTGCAGAGCATGGTTTATTAGGTGGCTGTAGGAAGCCTAGGTACAGCTTATGGAACACCTTCAGAGTCAGACAGAAATATGGCAGGGGACAGAAGCACTTCTCCCTTCTATTCAGAACAGCAGGTCTTGGCCTTCCTACAGTCTCCCTGCCTCCTCTTCCAAAAATCCCCTTTACAGCCCCTTACCATAAATGATGCTAAAGGAACAAGGTTTTAATGCTCCTGGGACTGCGATAGGCAAGAATGGGAATAGATTATCCTGTTTGTCTCCTGGCAGTAAGGACGTCAGGCATTGACCAGCAGTGACTTCTGATTTGTTTGGTTTTTTTCTTTTTAATATTTATTTATTTGAAAAAGGGTTTTTCTGTGTAGCCTAGGCTGGGATTTTCCTGCCCAACCTCCCTAATGATTGGATTACAGGCATATGCCGTAGGGCCTGGCTAGAATGACCTTCATTTTGCTGAGTGGCCTCTATTCTGATGTCAGAGATTAGGGCTAAATAGAGTGGATCTAGCCGTACAATCTTTGGGAGACGATTTTCTAAGGGAGTCTTCTAAAACCTTTTAAGTGGAAGTGTCTGAGCTCCTGTAGGGCAAAGATAGCTACAGCATTAACTAGACACTGATGAAAGACACAGGAGACAGGATTGCAGATAGCCTCACGGACATTTGAACATAACTTTTTTATTTCAGATATTAAAAACATGCTGGTAACTTTAGTAAAAAAAAATATAATAGAAAGAACAACAAGTTTATGAGCCTTGAGTGTCTGTGAGTCGGATGTCTCCCTAGCTAGTCAAGTAGCGCTGTGTCAGCTGCACAGGCTGCAGACAGCTGCTCTCACCTGGAAACACCTGCCTTGGCATTTCTGCTCAGGGACTGCTTGTCCGTTCAGCGTTCAGGTGAAACATTTCAGACCCAAGCTTTGCAAAACTGAGTGAATGCCCACGTCTGCCATCACTCTCCAGATTATAGCATTCTGTGAGACTCTCTCCCAGTTCTCACTCTCGCTTTCTCTCCACCTATTTCTGCCTTTTGTCATGTTTGGTTGTTACCTGTAGACATCATGCTTGCAAGTACAAGCGAATAAATGTGTTTTTAAGAAGAAAATTAACCTACAAGTATGATTATCATGCTCAGTAAATGAAATACCAAGATAATACTAGTGTTATCTAATATTATATACAATATTCAATTTTTCCATTTTTTGAATGAGATCTTTCATAAATGTTTAAGACCCCAGGCTCCACAAAGTGCACACATTGCAGACTGTGTTTTCTGAGGGCTCCTTTAAACTAGAGAACTTGGTTTTTTGCTTCATAACATCATGGTTGTGCCACTTCGTTGAATGAATTTTGTTTCCTAGAAGTGTTTGAACCGAGGTTTCAAAGTCCTGATTGAAGGAGAACCTTAGCAGGGGTCTCACAGCTCCCTTCCAGGTCCTGGGGGCCAGCAAGACGTGGAGCTAGCTTTCTAAAAAACACTCGGTTTGTCTCTCCTGCTTGACCTCTAGCATTCTAAGTAACATTCTCCACCTGAGCACTAGCACGCAGCATTTTAATCTAGGAAACCCTTAGGGAGATCCTGGGGTTGTGTCTCATTTTAATGAACTCAGGATGAAGCTTAGTCTTTTACACCACAATGCCAATGCCATTTGTTCGTTTTCTGCCATACATATCATGCTGAGAGAATTGCAGGGTTTAGGAAATCTACACCCTGGGAAAGTGGAACCACCTCCTTCCCTGAAGTGCAGTTTGAAGAGCTGTGGGGGAGGAGCTCTCCACAGAGTCAGGTCAGACTTAGGAGCGGCTTTCCTCCGGGTTCAGTCAAACAGCACTGGATTCACGGTCCAGGTCTCAGCCTCAAAATCCACACCTAAATACTGTTCTCTGGGACTGCTCAATCAGTTTAAATTACTCTAAAAGTAGTTTCTAGAAGATTCCATTAGGAATCAGTATTTGAAATGTTTTTACTTTTTTATGTCATCCTTAGAGTGTAAGTTATTTTACCTTGTAAACACAAAACAATTCTCACATGAAGTTGGCTATAAAAGCTTGTTTGTTTGTTTTTTCACCCTAATTTCCTTTTTGTTTTTCAGTCATGGCTCCGAACTTCATCTTGAAGAAATGGGGAGAGTGAGTCTGGGCAACCGCTGCTTGGCAAACTGCCCGTGCTGTGTCGTGCAGACAGGTCTCATCCTGCCCCACACGCGCACTGCTTGCAAAGCAGGTGTTCTGGGTGGAGAAATGGGGATGGTTTCGTTCTTTTCCTTCAGTTTTTCTTTGAGAAGTCTTTTGTGGTTGTGGCTGTTCTGACTGGCTTGCCTTGGTCACTCAGTGCCCCTGTCATCTTTTCCTTCCCCCTTTCAAAGAACTGCCTATCTTCCTTATTTATTTTAGGGTGATTTCTTTTTCTTCTTAAAGACTTGTGCAATATATTTTGAGGTGAAACTTAGTGGATTTTTTCTGATAAATTAAGAGAAAATTCTCTATTTCCCAGATTGATTTTTTGACTATTTGCTAAAGCCTAATTCTTTAAGCTATGATAAGTCCCAAATGGCAGCACCTCATGTTTACCTAGCTTTTATACTTATATTATTTTTCAGAGGAAAAAATACTACTGTAAATTGTAAATAGTCAATACATAATCCTATTGTATGCACATCAGTGACTGTTGGCCATGTCATCTCAGAGGATCAGATAAATAAAGTATATTTCCTTTATAATATTTCTCATTGTGGCTTCTTCGTACGTTGAAATCACTTCCAGCTGATTAAGCATCCATGTTTCAGTGAAGTGAATGTAGGGAGGTTGCCGGGAGAGCTAAAAGGAGACACTAGGAAAGGTTTGTGTATGCTCGGCTTCATATGAGCAATGGGAAGGACGTGGACCCCTCCTCTGTTGTTCCAGGAGGGCTTCTGTAGGCTCTGGGGGTCACTGATACTCTTAGGCCTAATGAGAGAGAAGCTCCCGGATGCCAGGCTGTGTGAACTGCTAAGAAGAGTTCGTGTGAACCCTTCGTGTTCCGGGGACAGCAGTACTCGAACTCATAGATCTATAGACTTCTGCCTGCCTGAGATTGAGCTTCAGTTATCCAGCCAGTTGGCCTGTTTTGCTGGGAGGTTGTTCTATGAGAAGAGTGCAAGCTCTGTGGAGGGGAATGGGGCCACCCACACCTTACAACTGACCTGCTTGTTCTTTAGAGAGATGACAGGAATCACCACACCACACACACACACTCTCTCTCTTAT
>NC_022012.1:90658464-90667664 GCF_000317375.1 Microtus ochrogaster
CTCTGTGGTTTTGGAGCCTGTCCTGGAACTAGCTCTTGTAGACCAGGCTGGTCTCGAACTCACAGAGATCCGCCTGCCTCTCTGCCTCCCAAGTGCTGGGATTAAAGGCGTGCGCCACCACTGCCCGGCAACTCTCTTTAAAATTATTAAACTTAATACCCACTGAGTCCATTTAGTGCTGCCTGCATGTGCATGGGTACGGTACCCTCTTCTGGAACATGGGTAGCCTCAGGACCCACATCCCTGAAGAAAACAACCTTTCTTTCCCAGCTCTCAACTGCCAGTTAGAGGTGGAACTTCATGACCCCCTCCCAGTCCATGCTGGGATCTTG
Source organism: Microtus ochrogaster (assembly GCF_000317375.1). Classification (NCBI taxonomy): domain Eukaryota; kingdom Metazoa; phylum Chordata; class Mammalia; order Rodentia; family Cricetidae; genus Microtus; species Microtus ochrogaster. Next base: position 90,658,797 of record NC_022012.1, read on the forward strand.
GCTGGCTCGTGATGTGTTTACCTAAATTGCTCTATTATCAATAAAAGCTCAGGAGTCAGATGTTGGTCAAAACCTGATAGATGGAGAAAACAGCAGAGAAACACCCAGCTGACCCTTTCTCCACTCTTCCCAGGTCAAAAGGCCCTCCCTACTCTTTCCTGTGCCTCTCTGGCATATTGTATCTTGGGTCCTCCAAAATCTCTATGTCTATTTCCTGTCAGCTAGTTGTTGACTCGGTCGTTGATTCCACATTAGCTTTATTAACAGTCTCTGAGTATCACAGTGTGGTCAAATAACCCCCAACAGTCTTGATCTTGTGCAAGTCTTGTGCTGTCATGTCCTGCAAATACTGTTTAAAATGCTATTTTCAAGGTAGGTATCAGGAGGTGGGGAGATAGCTCAGCAGTTAAGAGTATTTTCTACTCTTCGCAGAGGACATAGGTTCAGTTCCAGCACCTGCTTAGTGGCTCACGATCATCCATAACTAGTTCCAGGGGATCTAATACCCTCTTCTGACCTCCACGGCTGCCAGGTATACATACATGCAGACAAAACATTCATACACAAAAAATGAATCTTAAAAAAAAAAGTCTTGTAAGCAGGATTTGGTTGTGGGGTAGTTCCCCAGCTCCTGGGAAAGCAGTCAGCTGGCCTTGAAGCCTGGAGGCAGAGGTGTAAGAGCAGTTTATTTGTAGAGGGTGCCCCCAGGAGTGTGCCTCAGCTTGCTTATCCAAGTGGGAAGCAAGCATTCAGCTGTGCTCGGTGTTAGCACCTTGGGCCCAGATGAGAACTTTCAGCAAGAGTTCCTGATTTGAAGTTGGGGGTGCCAGACTTTTCTCAGTGGTAGTTACAAGAGTGTTGGCATCACAGGTGGTAGAGACTGGGTACTTTGTGTTCCATTCTCTGATACTTGAGAAACAAGTTTATAATGGCTGCAGGTCAGCTCCAAATCACAGAGAAAACCTCAGTGTTCATTTCTGACCCTGCTCAAGCCCGGCTGTCTCCAAGACATTGTGATTGTGGTGTGCAGAACAACAATCTGATGCCAAGAAATTGGCGGTTAATGTTGGAAGGTGTTAGAAACCATTCGGTTGACACTTAGGCACAACTTTTACTGTAATTTGTGGTTACTTTCTGATGCTTGTGAATTTGGTTGCTGTTAGAAATTGTTGAATTCAGCATTTCTAAATTGAAGGATGGAAACATTTTTTATTTTATGATATATATATATATATATATGTTAGTCTTTTGAAAACAGTGTTTAATGTTATTTTATGTGTGTACATACATCATGCTAATGAGGTAGGTTGCTTGTTGTGGCTTGAAGATGGATGTTAAAAAGAAGTCCCACTCTACCTCAGAATTGAGTATAATAAAGGGTTATTTATTTAGGGGTAGACTCACAGATCACAGTCCTGCATGAATAGGAAACAGGAACCAAATCCAACAGCAGGAAAAGAGAGGGAACGCAAGCTTTACATTGGCATTTATAGTATAAGAAGCCACGCCCAAGTGGGTGGGTAACTTAAAGGCTATTGGCTGTAGGATTTTCTACAGCACCTCCCCTTTTTGTTTAAATAAGAGAGTTCTAAGCTTAATACAAAATATACAATAAGAACAAATAACAGGTATAAAAATTAGAATTACAACCAGCATAAAAAATATCAAGCAAGAAATGTGATAAATATTTCAATAATTATCCTATCCTAAGAAGTTTAAGTCTTCTGTATTATAAATAACTTGGCCAAGTCATGAGAGGAAAGTAACTATGAATATCTAGTCTTCAACCCCATTGAGGACCTGAGAAGGGAAATAATATTACTTGAGTAAGCAGGAAGTGCAATCAAGCAACTTCAAAAATGTACAACAAATAATAGAGACAACTGGCTGGCTACCTGGGCAATCACCCAAAGTCTCATTTGTAACATTGGAGCAACCAACTTTGGCTAAGGCCTAGAGTAACTGACAGGTGATTTTTAGAGGCAGGAAAATTTCCAAACCATCTTACCCTGTCTTGGCAAGATTTGAGTCTTTTTTTCTTGTATCCTGCTTGTCTTATCCAGACATTGTGCATTTTGTCAGTGTTCAATGCGTGGTCAGTTCCTTGCCCAAAGGCCAGTTTTGCCAAGAAGAAAACAAACTTCGAGTGTCTTTGGTGCTCAACATTCTCTTGGGAATAGATCAGTGCTGCCAGGAGCAATCATGCCTCATGTCAATAGAACCCTAAGTTATTTAATGCCATATTCTACAGCTCTTTGAAGTAGTTAAAGATACCTATCTATGCAGAATACAATCTCTATGTATCCAAAGAACCTGATTAGTCTAACTAATATGTTATTAGTTACTAATAACTATGACAAACTAGTATGACAAACATGGATGACTATTGACCTATAATTCTTAATACCTATATAACTTAAAGACTAAGACTTCATGTTAGAATATTAAACAATCTTTAAACAACTGCAACAAATGAGGACAATGACCTCAAAATGTAAACAATGTGTAAGTATCTTGATCAGAGATAGAAATGTATATTGCAATATGATAAATATATCTTAAAATTGTATCAATATACAAAATGTCTTAAGCAGGGGTAGAAGCATGTATGCATATAATCTGACAAAATAACTTAGCCCCGGTGTACAAATACTATAGACGAAAATAGGAACATTTTCAATACAATTTAAGTTTGTATACAAGAATCTATACCAATGTAAATTGCCTATAAATAATAGTTCACAAGTATTCACTCTATTACTATTATTATTAGTGTAAGTAAGCTCACACTAATCTATTATCCCATCCAATTCCCCCCCCTTTTTTTTGCCCAAAGAGATCCCTAAGCCTACATAATTTCCCCTCAACCCCCAACCCTATATCAATTATAATCAACCCCTAGATGATATCCCTAACTCTGAGGACAGACTTTGTTGGGAAAGGGGACGTCATCTTCTAGAATTACTCCTGTAGAACAAGCGGCCTCTTACAACAGTGGCTCATGGACAGAGATCACAGCACAACTTGTGGAGTTGTCAGTTCCCTCCACCCACCTTCACGTGGTTCCTGGGATTGACTCAGGTCAACATGCTTACACAGCCAGCAACTTTACCCTCTGAGCCATCTTGTCAGCTCCATGGCCTTTTTTATGTGGTGCTAGGAATAAACCTAGGCCTTTATGAATTCTAGGTAAACACTCTGCTGGTTTTTTGTTTTGTCTTCCCCCTTTCAAATCCCTTCGGACTTTAAAGTCAGCCTGTTGGTAACAGGGAGCAGATCTGGGCTAGGAAGAGGCCCAGCTGCAGTGTCTATGCTTTGCAGCAAGCTGGTCAGAAGGCCACCACTGATGCAAAAGATTTTTTCTGATGTTCAAAGAAAATGAGGACTTTGAAAGTTCAGGACATTTGGGCTCTGGCCTGGCTACCCAGGAGGCTATAACAGCACAAGGCTAAGCATGGCAGTATAGCAAGACCCACTGTCCTCTAGAATGCCCTCCCAGGAGTCATTGTTACTGTTTAGTAGGTTGATTCATAGGAATATTTTCCTAATGTGTGACTGGACAGAGGGAAGGATAGACTCGTGTGTGTGTGTGTGTGTGTGTGTGTGTGTGTGTGTGTGCGCGCACACACACACATCTATTGAAAGACCTTATTTCACATTGTCCTTGCTCATGCGGCATTTTATTCAGAGGCTGTGCTGCTGTGGCACCATCTCTCAGATGTTGAATAGGTTATGCTTGTACTTGTGTTAAGTACTCCACAATGAACTTACTGTCCACATAGGGAAAACGGTCCAAGATAGCCAGTCCACTCCAGCAGCCTATGCTGCCAAGAGCGGGTACACTTCAAGTCACTTTGTGCCACATTTGTCTGGCACAGGCCCCTAGCAATCCAAACATCCTGAGTCTGCCCTGTTTAGACCGTCACCTTCTAGGGGCTTTCCCAAGGTCTGAAGAGCTGGTGTGACTTAAGTTCATCTAAAGGACACACCTAACAGTTGCAGGCAGGGACAACGGGTGCGGGTAAGCATACCTTCTCGCCTTGAGCCAGTTGCTTCTGTGTGAGCAGTGACCCCTCCTTAAATTGGAACATCTTCAGTTGGGTTTTGTTCTTTAGAAATGTTCAGTGTTGATCACTTGGTGATGATACTTAATTGTTAGGGACTGCAGACCACCAGACCCTGGATTTCTTGTAAACAACTTGTTTTCCTCTACTCTGAGTAGCCTGCAGCTGCTCTGAGCACAAGACCCTGATGCAGGGGTGTGGGTTCTGATGAGTCTGCAGCTGAAAGATCCTGAGAGCTGGGGCTTGATCAGAGCCCTATATAAGCTGCCCCTGAGCACAATAAAGTGGGCATTCTTGGCATTCTTGTCTCAAGGATGTCCCCGTGGCCCTTTCTGTCTGTTTGTCTCTGTCTGTGTGTGTATGTTTTTAAATTTTCAGCCTAGTTCCCATAGTACGTAGCGAGTAGAGTGTGGGATGGAACGGGTGCAGTTTTACACTTAGTAAGCAATGTAGGTATTTAAAATTTCAGAATTAATTTTTAGGTAACATGCAGAGTAATGGGCTTTATTGTACATGGGCATTTTCAGAGGTTAACAAAATAAGCAGCCTGAAGTGCAGAGTCATCATTTCCCAGTTAGTTGAAGGGCTGGAGAGCTGGCTCGGTGACTAAGAGCACTTACTGCTTTTGGAGAGGACTGGAGTTTGATTCCCAGCACCCACACAAGGCAGCTCACAGCTGCCTCTAATTCCAGCTGTGGGGTTCCAACACCCCCTTGTTAGTACCACACACAAGTCCATATGTGTACACACAGACACATAAACAAAAATTCTTTCAAAAAGGTTTTGAGGTTGTTCACCTTGCTACAGCAGGAAAGCATCTGTTGACCTCTATCAAATGGAGCAGCTCCTGCCTTTAAAGAAAGAATGGGCAGTGCGCTCCCTCTCTGTCCCCATTCTCCCACCTCTGTATTTCAGCAGTGGGCAAGACAGCATAAGTCTCTGATTTGGATCGTGAGTTTTAAAATCGTGGTTATTATATCCTTTATGTTGAGAATCTGACTTGGTCCTTTACATCGTCTCCTGCTTTGCAGAGATAATACTTCTGCTGTCTGGAGCTGCTCACTGAAGCATCTGTGAAGATCTGCCAGATCTCTCTAACATCTATCACGTGTGTTTCATTAGTCCCAGTTACATGGATATTAGGAGCCTGGATCTTACCCTGTGTTCACTGCCTCTTTTGATGCTGCTTTGGCAGAGAAGGGGCTGGGTGAGGGTTCATTGTAAATGGAGACTCCATGCACATTTCCTTGCTGCTAGGACTCAGTAATCACAGAGAAACTGGCCAGTGACTCAAGCATATTCCTAGCTAGCTCTTACATCTTAAGTTAACCCATTTCTATTAATCTATGTATCACTATGAGGCTGTGACCTACTGGTAAGGTTCTGGCATCTTTCTCCTTCAGCAGCTACATGGTAACTACCTGACTCTGCCTTCTTTCCTCCTCTATCTCTGCTTGGATTTCCTGCCTTTCTATATTCTTCCCTGCCATCGGCCAAAGCAGCTTCTTTATTAACCAGCGGTAATAAAGCATATTCACAGCACACAGAGGGAATCCTGACTGCCAGGTGTGAGTGGGAGCTCAGGCTCTCCACTCAGCCTCTATTGGTGCCCAGGACAGGGGAGGGTGGGTGTAGAACTTGGGTTCCTTAAGGCTGTCACGGAACTGGCTGGAAGGAATAGGGGTGCCTTTTTACTGCTCCTCAAATAGTTTACAGCGATCCATAAGGTGGTTTTTAACCTCTGGGTAGTGACAATAGACTTCAATCAGTATACTTCATCTTATACGACCTCAGCAGTGGGTAAGAGGGGCACCTGTTTGTTGCCAGAGATAATAGAAATTCTGGATTCTCGTTTGATAGTATGGGAAGGTCTCCGCGACTTACCAGAGATATTCCAGACTCTGCCTTCTCTGATAGCCACCCCAACAGAGATAGGGGTGTCTCACAGCTTGGTGAATGTTAGATGTTAGTGTGGATTCCCCACTCTACAAGTGTGGCATCAGTGGGTCCAGGGCCACTATTTTTGGCGATACTAATCTGGTGTAGAATAATTAATTTGAAATTTACTGTCCTCCCAGGCTGCTTTTCTGATTGGTCCTTTGGCTGGAGAGTGAAGGCTCTCATTGGAAGTTTTTGTCTTGTAGTTTTTGCTTTATCTCCATTATTTCTCGGTAACTGCCTTTTCCAGCTCTCTGTCTGGGGTCTGTGAGGCAAAGAGTTTCCATTGCCATGCACTCCACAGGCCATGAGGTTCCTAGTTTTTAGCAGCTCTGCCTTCTCCCCATCCACGGGTCCTGAGCTTCCTAGAAACTCTGCCTTCTCCCTATCTTTCAACCGTGTTCAATCTATAACACCAGAGATTTTAGTTGCACTTAGTGGGAGGAAGAGGCAAAGTGTACCCTGTTTTCTCAGAGGCAGGGTCTCTTATAGAGACTGCTTTGTTCCAGGGAGTCATCTTGTGTGGTCTGTGCTAGATCCTGGAATCTAGTTAGTACAGAGCATGAGTCCTGTTAGGGCAAGAAGAAAGCTGGTACTGGGGCCTCACATGTCTCTTTTGGGGATGATACTCTTGATAGGAATGAAGCTACATGGAACTGTACCCCAGTTATAGCTCACTCAGAGGTGATCCCAGAAGAACAGAATGGAGCCCGGATGTGTCTGCTGCTTCTGTCCACAGTGGGATGAGGCAAGAGACATGAACTTTTGTATAAGCCCAGGGCCATTGCAGACCCTCCATCCTTTCAGCCCACAGTAGGACTTACCCTGCATGAGGAAGAAGCTGGACTTTGCCCATGTGAGTAGGTAGAAGGGTTGCCCATAGGTGGTTCAAATCAATGCTCCATGTAAGCCTGTGGTGATCAGATTCATACGGCTTGAATGACCTAGCACAGGCCTACAGGAGCCCCATGTAAACCATACAACACATGCACCATTCTCCAACCCCTAGAAACCCAGTGTGAGCAAGCAAGAATCATCCTCGGAGGGGGGACAGAAGCTAGAACCCCCTTAGAGAGTCATCCTGCCAAAGATGAGCCAGCAGGAGAAAAGCCAAAAAGCAAACCTGTAAAGAGGGCTAGCCGTAGATGCACAAATAGAATTTCCCCTGCAGCAGGAGAAAAGGCCACCTGGGGAGATGCCAGTGTGGGTGTGCGGAGGGAGACACACAAGGAGGAGCACCACACTGACAGGGGAGGAAGGGAAGGTGTCCGTGCTAGAAGGGATGAGAAAGGGCTAACAGGTTTGTGTAAGCGTGAACCCCAGCAGATGAGAACTGGGGGCCTAGGAGATGGGGAGGAAATGTGGGAGCTGAGGCCGGAAGTAGACAGATGCTCAAGGCCATTTTCCCTGCTGCTTTCGCACACGTTTTTTTTTTTTTAAGATTTATTTATTGATAATGTACAGTGTTTTGCCTGCATGTTTGCTGCAGGCCAGAAGAGGGCGCCAGATCTCATTACATTTGGTTGTCAGCCAACATGTGGTTGCTGGGAATTGAAGTCAGGACCTTTGGAAGAGCAGTCAGTGCTCTTAACCTCTGAGCCATCTCCCCAGCCCCGAGAGATCATCTTAAACTGCAAGAAGAGATGACTTTAACACAATGGTGGCTAGTATCAGCCTAGAGCTTTGAAATTTTGGGGCCAGTGTTGCAGCTAGAATCTTCCGGCAGCAGGTTTTGCCAGTGTGGACTCTGGAAACTGAAACACACACACAGCATTCCATTGCTCAAGTTGAAGTCAATGACCAGCCACTTGGGACCATATTGATGCCCAAGGGCCATGCTGCAGCTGGGGCAACACAGATGTGAGTGACCAAGGTGACATCCAGGCCAGGGCAACTGAGGGCTACATCTGGGTCCATGGTCCTACTGCAACCAAGATCTGTGTTGATGTCTGAGGCTCCTGTTACCATCGAAGGCCATGTAGGTGTCTGAGGTCTGGGTCCATGTTAGTGTCAAAGGGTCACACTGCAGCTGGGGCTGTGATGATCTGAGTGGCTTGACTGTGACCTGAGACAGTGGTGACATCCAGACCTGGCTGCTTTTAAGGACCATGGGTCCATGGTTCTTCCATAGCTGGGGTCTTGAAGGGGTGTTGAAGTCCAAGGCCTGTGTTTCTACCAAAGGTCATAGGAAGCCTAGGGTTGAGGCGGCAACCTGTGGCCTTGATGTTGTCTGGGGGCCATGCCACTGTCAAAACCATCCTAATCTGAGTGGCTAGTACTTCCAGAGCCAGGGCATTGTCTGGGCCCATTTGCTGCTGAGGGCCATGTCTGGGTCTGTGGTCCAGCTGCAATTGGAGTCTGTTGGTGTCTTTGGCCTGTGTCACCTCAGTAGGCCATAGGAATCATTCATGATGAAATTAAAAGGTCGTACTGAGCCAGCCCCACCCTTTGCTGGCCCCAGGAAAGCTGGCCCTGCCTCTCATTGGACACGCAGCAAGAGAGATGACTGGCCCTAACTCCTATGGGAGAGATGGTCCCTATACTCAGGAGAGATAGCCCCACCTTTACCACAAGAGAGGAAGAACTGACCCTAATGGCATGGGCATAGGGGAACTGCCTGAGGTGAGGTGGAGGAACCAGTGGCCTGGACTAACCAGCTCTGTTATCACCTAGGACCACAGCCAGGCCTTGGGTTAGCCCCCCTAACATCTGTCCCATCTAGGACCTGCTGGAGCTCATGAAGGGACTGGTTCTGTTGAATGATACTCGCAGGATCTCCATGATTCAGAGTGGCTGTGGGATATCTGAGAGGAGTTTCAGTGAGGATCCCATGATGAAGGTTTACCAGAAACCAGAGGCCTTGAAC
>NC_022012.1:90674479-90683033 GCF_000317375.1 Microtus ochrogaster
GACACCAGGCTGATTAATAGCAATTGGGCCGGAAAATGAACAGAGAGAAAGCCGCCAAAGTGAACCAATTCACTTTGGGACCGTGTTTGAGTCGGCGCAGGGCCGCTGTCACACTTTCCCAAGCCGGCGGGGAGCCGCTCTGCTCCAGGTGGCGGGCGGTGGGAGGGAGACTGATTACACTGATTACACTGTTACAGAGGCGCTTGTCAGGCAGGGCGGGGTTGGGGAGTGCTAATAATTAAGCAGGCACTGGGAAAGATCCAGTCGCTCAGAATCTCAGCTGTATCCCCAACCGTGGTCAGACCGGCTGAAAGGGTACACCACAGTCTGCTCGCCCAGCTCAGATCCTGAAGGTGCAGCAGCCTGCACCTCAGCCAGCAGCGGCTCCAAAACAGGCAAGGCCCCACGGGGCGGGCGCCAAATGTACCGGCATGAATAAATGCAGGCAAATATTAAAGAATATATATATAATTTTAATGATTGAATAAAACTTACAGAACCGAAGTTCCCGCGCAGCACAGGAGGTAGGAAAGCAAGAGAGCACGCAGCTTCTGCGCGCTCCATATATTCGTAAACAACCGCCCCAGGCAAACCCGCCCTAAATGGGCGGGCTTAACCCTACATTGGAGAGGCAGGATAGGTGGAGAAGAGAAGAGGGTTTTTGTTGTTGTTCTTGTTTTCTTGTTTTATTTTGGTTTGATTTATTTAAAAAAATCATTTTGGGGGAGCATTGCAGGGTTGAGGGGAGAATATAGGGGAACTGGGAGGTGAGTGGGATTGGTGTGCTTGATGTGAAATGTAGAGGGAAGTTTCTGTCCCGCCTGATCCCATAGCCATTCAGTCCCTAAGAAACACACAGAGGCTTATATTAATTATAAATGTGTGGCCTATTAGCTCAGGCTTATTATTTATTAGTTCTTACAACTTAAATTAACCCATAATTCTTATCTATGTTTAGCCATGTGACTTGGTGCCTTTTCTCAGTGCAGCATTTTCATCTTTCTCTGTGTCTGGGTACAACTGCAGACTGAGCCTTTCCTCTTCCCAGAATTCTCCTAGTCTGGTCACCTTACCTATACTTCCTGCCTGGCTGCTGGCCAATCAGTGATTTATTAATCAATACACGAGTGACAATTATTTTTATTTATTTATTTATTTATTTTTGGTTTTTGAGGCAGAGTTTCTCTGTGTAACAGCCCTGGCTGTCCTGGAACTTGCTTTGTAGACCAGGCTGGCCTTGATCTCACAGAGATCCGCTTGAATTTGCCACCCAAGTGCTGGGATTAAAGGTGTTTGCCACCACCATCTGAGCCATGGAGAGTAGGGACAGTACCTCTGTCCTTCCCACTACTGAAGCCTTGACGTTTGTCTCGGTCATCTTCACAGATCATATGAGTCTGTTTGTGGGTAACCAACCAGATAACATGGACCAGCATCGATTCCTATCACACCCAAGAGGAGATATTTGCAATCTTAAACACTATCTTGTACAGTCAAAGAACCTTCTACATCCTTGGAGATGTTGCCAGAGTACGGGGACCCCGGGATATCAACACCCTTTCTTCTCTGTCCTCCTCAAGACATCACTCCACCATCAAAGATGAGTCCGGCCCCAACCTTTGAAAGGTTCAAGAAGATCGATCAGTTTAGAGGTCGGCACTCTGTCCAGGAGGTGAGAAGAATGTCCTCCAGAAGGTTTGCACAGTGTCTGTATCAGCTTTGTGCAGTGAGATCCATTACAACTCCAGATACATCTCCATGTGATGATAAATGGATGAGCTTTGTTTTGTTTACTGAGATCGGACCCAGAACCTCACACCTGGCAAGTGTAGCCACCGAGTTACTTTCCCAGTCCTCCCTTCTTACTTAATCTTGAGACCGTCACTGAGTTGCCAAGCTTGAACTTGCCTTCAGCGTCAGCCTCCCAGGTAGCTATGATTTACAGATGTGCACTGTGACACAGTAAGGGGTGGGTGGAGGGGAGACAAGTTCAGCAGCATCTAGGAGGTGAGTTACAGAGACATGGGCTGACCATGACCCAGATGAAAAAGTCAGAGGGAAAAGGAGAGCTGAAAAACACTTTGATAAAGATCAAGAAGAACCAACTGTCAGCTGGAAGTTGGCTACTTAAGATGGTACCAAGGCACAATGGCACAACCACCAACAAAGGCCAAAGAATCTGAGCCCCTGCAGAGTCAGTAAGAGAAAGAGAATGAGCAAGTAAACAGCAGAGATCCTGAAAGTGGACCAGAAATGGCCACTTCCTGCTCACACAATGGGGCCCCTGAAACATGTTGTGCACACAGCTCTTCTGTGCTAACTCAGGCTTCCAAGATGGTATGGCCCCGTGGAGAGCGGTCAGCTTCTGAGTTCAAAAGGAGGGGATTTTGCCTTGGATATACAGACTCTCCTCCTCCTGTATCCTTTCCCTTCTCCCTCCTCTTCCTTACCTCTTTTCTCCTTCCTCTACTAGTTTCTCCCCATCTCTTCTCTCTTTCTTCCTCATCTCCCCTTCTCCTCCTTCCTCCTGCCTCTTCCTCAATCTCGCTTTTCCTATTTGCCCTCCTTTCCTTCCCCGTCTTCCTTCTTTGCTCCTTCCACTTTTCCACATCTGTGCCCTGCAATTGCAACAGAGAACCCACAGAGGGCACTGCTCTCCATGGAAAGAGAAAACAAAGTCAGGCCTACTCCAGTCCGCCTGGCCACATAGACCTGTGGAAACCTCCTGAGGATTCAGAACTTCCCTTTAGCCACATTTAATCTTTGCAAAAAGTTTTATTGAATTTTACTGGAAATGACAATGATGGAGCTTCAGTAAGAAAATGCTCATGGGTCCTGTGGTAACATGACATTCCAACCATGATAACAGTTGGAATCTTAGCTTAGGAACAGTGGATCTGCTGGAAATTCTCAGTTATAGACAGTGTGGATGGGGCAGGGCACACTCAAGCATACCAAGAGAAAGTATTGCCTTGAAAACAGCTGATAAGATGGCGACTGACACATGCTAATCCTCAGAGCTGTGGCCCTGGCCACTTTCTGCCCACTGCCTCTCATGTCTCATTCCCTTTAGCTTTTCCTACATCTGTGGGCAAGGAGGTCCAGAAATGGACCAGGAGCTAGATGGTTACAGAGAAGGCTGGAACTGAATCCTAATCTGGGCAGCCTAAGCTTGTTGCCATGGCAACCCAGTAGGGGTCTGAGGGTACAAGTTGAGAGTGTGCAGCATCTTGAGACCTAGGTTGGGGTCCTACACTGTATCACTTCTCTGTTCTATTAAGCACAGCGTGCTTGAAGGCTAACCCAGGGTCAGAGACTGGGAAAGCTTGAGGGCTAACCCAGGGTCAGAGACTGGGAAAATTTGCAGCCACTCCTTAATGTCAAGGAGTGTGGGTAGCACTGCCTACGCTGGGCCACCGTACAGACCACTCGAGTAGGAGCCACTGAAGAGAGCTTTCTTTTCCCATTCCTGCCTTCTGGTGGGTGTGGACTGTTTACCGTTGCTTCTCTCTGGTGGGTGTGGACTGTGGACCGTTGCTGCCTCCTGGTGTGTATAGATTGTGGACTGTTACTCCACTTTGTGGCTTTGGAGGCTCCTGTGAGCCAGACTGCCTGTCTAACCTATGCGGTCACTCAGATAAACTTCCTGGAAGCTCTCAGAGACATGCCCTTGCAAGGGCCGCCTGATTCGCCCGTCAGCTGCCCTAGTTGTAGCTCGCTGGCAAGGCTTCAGCCATTCATATCTAATCCTACATACTGATTAATGGAGGTGGTTTCACTTTCATTGTCCCTCTGTGGCAGCCTGTCTCTGGTGGCAGGGCCAGAAGCCACTCACAAGTCTGTGGCCATTTATGGGCAAAGGCAGAGCCCTGCTGTGCTCTTTCAGAGTCTACCGGATCTGTCTAGGGGTGGGAGTAACGTCCTGCATTGTGAGCTTAGCCAACACCACCCTAACATCTGCTGACTGCCTCCCGTGTCTTCATTTCTTGGTGTGTGTGTGTGTGTGTGTGTGTGTGTGTGTGTGTATCATTGTGTGTGTGCATGTTCAGAAGGGTGCAGATAGGATTTCTCACTGGCCTGGATCTTACTGATCAGCTAGTAGGCTGGCTGGAGATTAGCCCCAGGTTTTCACCTGTCTTCACTTCCTCGGTGCTGGGATTGAAACTACACACCACTGTGCCTAGCTTTTTTTTTTTTTAATGTGGGTTTTGGGGCTCACACTCAGCATCAAGTGTCACCTCCCAGTACCCTCATCTTTACACATAGAGGTAAGACCTACCTGTCCTCCTGTTTCCTTCCTTCCCAGGCCATTGCCATCAGCAGGTGGATACGAAGCCGTTCATTGCTGTCTCTCAAGGTTGACTGGCTGTTCCTGACGCTCTCCTCTAGAGGACAAAAGCTCAGCTTTCCCACTGCTCGGCAGAGATGAGCCCTAAGCAAATGTCTGTGCTCGCAGCTGCCGCTCACTGGGCTTTCTTCCCCCTGCAGACCCCTCTAGTTAGCAACGCTCCTCTTTTCTGTCCCCACTCTTGGGGACAGAAACCAATGCCAAGGCCAGTGGGCATTCTTTGTCCTCTGCTGATTGTCCACAGTGGACAAACTCTCCCCTCCGCTGGTGTGATGGTCCATCTTCACTGTCAGCTAGACTGGATTTGGAATTGCCAGGGAGACACACCTCCGTGGGTGTTGGTGTGGGTATCTCCAAAAAGGCTAGCTGAGGAGGGAAGCCCCACTTTAAAGGTGATAGCCGAGCACCGTGTTCATCTCTTTGCTTCCCAACGGCAGGTAGAACATGACTGGCTGCCTTGCATGCCTGCTGCTGTGCCTTCCTCGCCGTAATAGATGGCATCCTCAAACCGTGAGCCAAAGAAACCCTCCCTCCTTCGAGTTACGTTTGTTAGGTGTTTGGCATTCACTGTAAATGGAGTTTTCTTTGGGTTGCCAGCTCACATAAAATGACACAGAGACTTGTTATTCATTATGAAATTTTGACCTTAACTTAGGCTTGTTCCTAACTTGTTCTTATAATGTGAATTAACCCATATCTTTTAATCTACATTCTTTTATGTGGCTCAGTTGCCTTTACTCTGTACTGCCCGTCCTGCTTCCTCTCCATCTGGCTGGAGGCTTTCCTTTCTTCTTCCCAGAGTTCTCTCTCTGCCCTGAAGTCCCGCCTACACCCCCTGCCCTAGCCATTGGCCATTCAGCCTTTTATTACACCAATCACACCAATACGTTTTCACAGCATGTGGCCCACAAGAGGCCACAGGAGTAAGGAAAACAATCAACTAACAGCTTGTAGGATGCCTTCCCTTACTGAGTGGCTCATACCCTTTCCCTTGTTCTTTGACTACTGCAGAGTCTTAAGATCGGCCTTCCTCTTCACCCCATGCTCTCGTCTGTCTCATGATTTTACACACCCATGCACGCCCATGACTTCTATGATTGTGTGTCTAGCCTACCTCACCCTCAGCCCCCACCCCCACAAATCCAACTGTGTGTCTACCATCTCCACCTGGATGGAGGTTGAACCAGAGTCTCAAATGGGGCACTCTCAAGCCTGAACCTCCGATTATCCTGTCGCTCCTGTTCTTTCCGTGGTGGGTTCCCTGTCGGTCGGGAGCTCTCTCTTCCTTCCACACTGATTGGGAGACTCTGCAGCTGTACCTTTAGTTCTACGCTGGGCCTTCACCAAAGGCTAAGGAGCCACACTCAGTTCTAGAACATGCACTAGGTCTTCAGGGACATCTGAGCAGGACTCACTAGACTCTAGAGGACTTTCAGCTGTTAGAAACAACACAATTCTTGCATGTCGCCAGTCCCTTAGATGTGGGTTTTCCTCTAAGTCCTTGACCTATAAGTTTGTTGTAAGTAAGGCTTAAACAGAATAGCTCTCAGCAGTGGCGGATACTCTCTGAGTAGCCAATACCGTTAATATCATGCAATGATTTTTCAGTTATTTGACTTTAAATTGTTATAATGAAATGTGCACGTTGCGGGGTGAGGGGGGCATAAGTGTGGGTGCCCACGGAGGCCAGAGTAAGTATGAATCACTTGGAGCCAGAACGACAGGCATTTGTATTTGTGAGCACACGAATATGGGTTATGGGATTTGAACTCTGTACCTTTATAGAATAGTAACCACTCTTAGATACTGGTCCCTATCTGTAGGCCCCTTTGAATGACTTTTTAAAAATTCTATATCCCCACTTTGACGTTTTTCATTCTTAACCTCAACATTCAACTTCTATACCAAAAGAGAGGGCCTGATGATGTTGCCCAGGTCTCCTCACTGCTCAGACTGCAGACGCTTCTCACGGCACTGCGTCAGGGGACTGCCGCGTCAGGAGACCGCTGCTGGCCTTTTCCATATTGCTCTTTTTCTTCCCAGCTCTCAGGTGTCTTCAGGTGTTGGTGTCCCACGTCTCTATCGAGCTTATACCCAAACTTTTTCGGCAAAGGTCCCCAGTGCCTTCTATGTAAAGACAATAACAAGAAAGAGTGATGAGCTTTGCTGAAGGGGCCCAGAGTTGGAGTGTGTGATGAGATTATTGTACATCCGAACTTCCCATGCAAGTACTAGAAGCGTGTGACACGAAGAACAACAAGCAGAGGCACCAGACTAATGCGGCACGCATGGGACTGCAGGCCCGTCCTCATTTCAGCAGCCCACCCGTCCACCTCTGGACTCGGGATGGCCACGGTTGGCTTCTTCAGCTACAAGTTTATTAAAGGCAGTGCTACTGTAGGGACGGTGACTATGTCCACTTTCATCTCTGTCGAGGTGGTGGACTGAGCTTCACAAGAACCCACTGTGTTCTGCCACAGATATTGGCCACTTAATTTTGACTGCAACTCGCTTTTAGAGACAAAACAAGAACCAAAGCCCAAGATGCTGAAAGCCCCATTAAGGAGTGAGCACAGTCAGTACGAGGCAGAGCCCGGTCAGGTGCTGGTCTGTCACGTCCTGTCAGTCACAGTTCTGCAAGCTGAGGTCGCAGCTGAGCAGTGGGGAAGGTCGACCCCACGCAGCTACAGTAACAGCTGTGCTGAGGTTTAATATGTGTAATAAACTGCATACAATCTGGGGTTGGCGAGATTGCTCAGTGGGGTAAAGGCACTGGCTGCACCGTACGGCAACCTGAGTTGGATCCTGGACTCCTCTGGGCAGCAGGAGAGAGCTGACCCCACCAAGGTTTCCTCTGACCTCTCCTGTGACCTAATCTCCTGCTTTCTCCCACCTTCTAGTAATCCCTCCGTGTTAGGGATCGATCAGGATGTTACCCACAACTCTGGCCTTTCAGCGCATGAGCCTCAAGCCTTTTATTTGTGAGACGGGGAGGACACTTCAGAGCCAAACCATAGCATCCAAGGACTTCAGAAGTTGTTGAGTCTGGGGGTTCCCCCCAACTTTGGATAGAAGCCCTTTGTTAGAAAATGTTTTGCTAAGATTTTCTCTGGGCCTGGTTTATATTTTTCCTTTCTGTCTGAAGAGTAAAAGCGTTGATTCCGGTTTGGTCCTGTTTGTACTCTACAGTTTGTAAATTCTATTGTACACTTTAAAAATCTTATTTACGTCTGGAGTTTTCTGTGGTGTGGTTAATATTGTCAGGGGGGCAGGACCTGGAGTCATCTGCGAGACCATGACCTCGAGGGAGTTTCTAGATTGGGGTGGGAAGACCCAGGGGTCCCCGAGGAAGTGAGCAGAGCGCAGATATTCTTCTGGCCCTCTCTGGTTCCTGATTTGGGGGTGCAATGTGACCAGTTGCTACAAGTTCCTCCTTTGTGCTGTCCCTGCCTCGAGGGACTGTGCACTCAAACCGTAAGGTAAATAAACCTTTTTGCACTTAAACTGCTCCGGTCAGTGTTTGCCACAGAATGAGAAGTGTAATGGACACTCTCGATTTACCCCTTTGGCAGGTCATTCTACTGCTTAGCCCATGAACTGATGTTCCCCAGTTATCTCTTGTTTCATCTTTAAGCTAAGGCCCCTTCGTCATTTGGAGTATGGTAATTGCGTTTCTTTCGGAGAATACCACCTCGTCAGATCCGCTCAGTCTATTGGCCCTGGTTCCTCCGAAGTAAGTTTTACATCAGGTAAGATCTCTCGTGCATGGAGATGCATTTCCATGGTTGTATTTCATGGTGTTCCTTAGGTGAGGAATTATCTTGGTGCACAGGCCTAGTTAGTCCAAGTGGCAGCGAACACATGGTATTGATCTGAAAGTGTCTCCTGGCACCTCAGCCTTTCTTCCATCAGCCACTCAGGGCCACTGTGGCCCGGTTTCTGGTACCTGTAGGCTCCCTTGCTACCTCTCATATCTTCCAGTCCCCAACAAGAGTCCTTTTGTATGTGATTCTACTGCCTTTCACATGTCAGGGGATCGAAGGATTTTGTATCTCAAAGGAAACGCCAGTTTTCCAGCATGACTATGGCTCAGAACCCCATCTTGTCTCATTTCCTGAGACCTGCGCTGAGAAGGAGAGCTGTAGCTGACGCTTGTTCCCACAGCACCAGTGGGAAGGCTGTAGCTGACGCTTGTTCCCACAGCAC
>NC_022012.1:90683420-90690532 GCF_000317375.1 Microtus ochrogaster
GTGCATACAGAGCAAGAACCTCTCAGTTTTCTAAAGTCCAGGCATGCAAAATAAATATTCTGTAGGCTAGTGGGCAGTTTGTAGTTTGTACCCCCGTGTGTGTGTGTGTGTGTGTGTGTGTGTGTGTGTCTGTCTGTCTGTCTGTCTGTGTGAGTGTTTCTGGTACCAAACCTAGGACCCTGAACATGCTAAGCAAGCACTCTCTCTACTACCGAGCTACATCCCTGCCCCGGTTTGCAGCCTCGATGCTTGCCTCTTTCAGCTGGTTCAAGATGATTACAACCACGTGCTGGAGCCGAGTGACTTGTCATGGCGTGGGAGGAGCTGAGGCTTACTGGAAAAGATAGAAAAATAAGTGAATTGGGCTGTCTAGGTACTTCCCAAAAAAATGTTTTCAATTCTAAATTAAGTCAAAGTTAAGCATATTTGAAAAACAAAAATAATCTCAAAATGTCACCATCAGGAAAGTCATTTAGATAAGATAATAGTCAGAGCGAGGACAGCCTGGGCCTTGTCTGTCTGGCCTGTGTGGGCCGTTCTTCATGATGCTCTTGGAAACACGCAGCTTGGACAAATAGTCACAGTGTCAGTTGTTCATGCTTCACATATTTTTTGTGTGTATGCATGCACGTATGTGTGTGTATGCACATCTATGGGGTTTGCACTTATGTGCACTTAGAGGCATTAATATCAGTGGTATTCGTGTGTGTGTGTGTGTGTGTGTGTGTGTGTGTTTGCACATCTATGGGGTTTACATGTATGTGCACCTGGAGGTCTTGCTATCAGCTGTCTTCCTTTGTCATTCTCTGCCTTCGTTTCTGAGATAGGGTCTCTCACTGAACCTGAAGTGTACCAGCTGGCTAGACAAACTGCCCAGCAAGCCCATCGGAGCCTCCTGTCTCTGCCTCCTCAACACGGGGTTACAGGTCTGTGCCACCACACCCAGCTTTGTATGGGTGCTGGCATCTGAACTCTGTCTTCATGCTGTCACAGCAAGCACTCAGCCCACTGAGCTATCTCTCCGTCCCATAATTGTCTTTTATTATATAACTTCTGTCATCATTAGCATCCCTTGTCAAGTTGGCACACCTGGGAAGAGAGAACCTCAGCTGGGGAACTGCCTCAGTCAACTTGGCTTGTGGCTATGTCTATGGGACATTCTCTAAATTGCCACCTTGATGTGGGAAGGTTCAGACCGCTGTCAGCGACGCCATCTCTGGGCAGATGGGCCTGGGCGGTGTAACAAAGTCTACACAGCTGGTACACAGCATTTCTCTGTAGTTTCTGCTGTTTAAGCTAGGCCCTGTGTTGTGTGTTGTTATGGCTCCCTGGACGGGCAAATGCATCTGACTGACCACTGGGCTCGTTCTTACTCACCACCCTAAACTGTCTCAGAAGTTACACGTTCTCCAGGTTACCATGTGAGTGCATCCCAATAAACCCACTGGAAGTTGAAAGCCCCTTAAGTGGAAAGCACATTTGACACAGTTGGTATTTGGAACCTTAGGGCTCCTCCTCACCCACCTCAGACACCCCAGAAGGCAGAACTGCCCAACACAAGCCTGTTTTATGATCAACTACTGGATTTCTTGCATGAGGTAGTGAGTGCTTTCTCAAGTGGAAAAGCAGGACATTTGTAAGGGAGCGCTTCCACACTATTGTAAAGTTAAAAAAAAATCATTTTTACGTCTCTTTATTTTGACAAGTGATAGGGTAGTTTTACCATTTAAATAAAAGCAAGGAATGCTTTTTAAGCCTATCATTAAGATGGTGTGTGAATCTATTCTAATATCCATGTTTGTCACTAAATGCAGTTTCCGTAAATGTGGATCTCAGCGCCTGGGAACAGGCTGAAAGGTTACACCCAAGAGTAACACTTGGGCTTTGGCGTTCGAGCACCTCAGCGTGAAAGTCCTCACGTCAGCCTGCCTGCTGTCCACGGTGAAGATTTGGTGACAGGATTTACCTTCCTCTTGAACTTATCAGGATTCCAAAACATTTTATTGTGTATAAAAATATAAGGTCAGGTGATGTTTGAAGACTCGGCTTCAAGTGCCTTTAGCCACCTGCCAATCGCTTGAGGGTAGGTGTTGTCCCGCGATGATCTAGAAGACCTTTCTCTTTTCTGCTCCTTCTGGAAATACCATAAGGAGCCATCTGGATACTGACCATTTTCTTTCTTCCACATGGTGTTGGCTGGCCTCTTCCTCAGCTCTGCTGGCAAAGTTAGCCCCTCACAGAAGCCAGGACTGGAGGACGGGACTGGCCAAGAGACTGGCAATGGTGGCTGCTTCCGCTGTCCAGTGAGGTCCAAGTGTCCTTCTCAGTTGGCGAGCAGGCGGCTTTGTGTGCACCGATTCCAAAGCTCCCCTCACTTCTTCCCTTTACTGCCCCACCCCATTCATCTTGGGTTCGAGACAGAGTTTTACCATTTACCCCTGACTAGCCTGGAATTCCTTCTGTAGAGTAGGATGGCCTCAAACTTACAATGATCCTCCTGCCTCAGCCTCCTGAGCAGGTGGGATTGCAAGTGTGCACTACCTTGCCAGGTTTGGCTTTCTCTTTATGACAGGCTTTCATTTTGACTGGTAACTTCAGCTTTATGGAGGTACCATTTTCTACCTCCGTGGTAGACTATCTGCAAACAATTCAAACAATACAAAGGATGGATGGATGGATGGATGGATGGATGGATGGATGGATGGATGGACGGATGGATAAATAAATGGATGAATGGGTGGATAGATAGATGGACGGGTGAGTGGATGGATCTATGAGTGGGTGGATGGATGGATGGATGGATGGATGGATGGATAGATGGACGGGTGGATGGATGAATCTATGAGTGGGTGGATGGATGGATTGATGAATTGATGGATCAATGGATTGATAGGTGATAGATAGGAAGGCAGTCTCAACTATAATTATTGTCTTCTGCTTTTCTGTTACTGAAATAAAATCCTATGACCAAGGCAACCTATAGAAAGAACGGGTTTAGTTGGGCTTATGTGGGGGATAACGGTCCATGATGGAGCAGAGGCACAGTGATAGAAGCAGGAAGCTGAGGGCTCACATCTTGAGCCAAATCAAGAAACAGAAAGACAGCAAACTTGAACTGCTGCTCCAAGCCTACCCCAGGAACACACATCCTCCATCAAGGCCACACCTCCTAACCTCCCTTGGACAGTGCCACCAACAGGTTCTCAAATGCCTGTGACTATGGGGGACATCCCTTTCAGACCATCCCACATTGCAAACCCGGGAAAATTCCGGCTTTCTCTTTGTGTGCTGTGTGCTTGCAGCTGCAATTTGCAAATAAAGACTGAGTGTGCCGTCAGAGGAGGAGCTTGGGTTTATTCATGCATGCCGCAGGTGTCAGCTTGCAGGCGTGTAAGGCCGCGTGCTATCCAGTGATAATGCACTCACTGGAGGGGCTGATCCCAACAACACGTGGCTGCCTAATGGTCGAGTTCTTTGCCCAACCACGTAGAATACCTGTCTGGGCCCCACAAGGAAGATAAGCCCACCTGGCGGGCCTGCTCTTGTGGGTGGACTGGAGCTATTGGAGGTCGTTTTGGGGAGGTCTGGAGTGTTTATGAAGATAGCCTGACCTGGTTTCACGTCCAGAGCCCCACATGTTCTCTGGCTTCTCTTTATGGATTTGAAATAGGAGCTGAAAAGATGGAGACAGAAGGGGCCTTTGAGACTCATTGGCCGGCTAGCCTTGCCCACTTAGACGGTGCCAAGCCAGTGAGAAACTGTCTCCAAAAAGGTACACAGTGCCTGAGGAACAACATCCAAGGTTGTCCTCTGGCACACACACACACACACACACACACACACACACAGGATTTGTGATAAGGTGAATTTCCTCATAAGCAATGGGGTTAGTGGGTGGTTAAGTTATTCAATGACTTAAAAATTAGTCAATTTTTCTTTTTTGCATTTTTGCTGAATAAATACCCAGATGTCTAGAGCTGGTTTTTTTCCCCCCACAAAACACCTTAAATGGTTGAATTAAATATCAACCTGAGCAAGGGATGGCTTGGCCAGCAAGAAAGTAAATACTCAGAAGCCAAAAATAATGAAAAATTCTAACACAGAGGAAATGTGGATGATGAAATCAGCCCCAGCCTTGGGTGTATCTGGATCTAAGTGGACCTCACATGTGCCAGTGAAAGCAGGCAAAGCCAGGGACACGAGCCTGGGGTTCTGCCAGACCCGTGGCCCCAGATCAAGCTGAACTCCTTAGGAGATGAACTGGGGTAGCCTGCCCCACTGAAAGAGACATCCAGAGTTGTTCTGGTTTCACCCGGAATTGTTCTGGTTTGGTTTCTGCACTGCGATAAACACCGTGACTAAGTCTTTCCCAGTTGGGTTGTGACTCCAGGCAGAATGTAAATTTGAATAAAATGGGAAGTCAGCATTCAGGAGCACCAGAACAGCCTGCGCTGGATTATATCTGCCTCTCTATCGCCTACATCTGTCTACTATAGACCTACCTATCTGTCTATCCATCCACCTGATATCTATTACCTATCTGCCTATCTATGATTACCTACTACTTATCTCTCTGTAAATTCGTTGTCTGTCACCAGTCACCTGTCTAAGCCAGGTCACAGCAAAGGTAGACCAGCAGAGCCCAGGCGATTGCCAGAAAGAAGCACAGTTTGTCTGTGGAAAAACATGTTCCAAACAAAGACAAAATTCCAAGGACCGTGAAATCACAGCCAAAGCTTACAACACGCATGAGGAAACAAGCTGCACAGAGAGCGAGCCTACAGAGGCTGCAGGCTGGAGAGGCGCACTTACAGCCTCCACATCCTGGTTGATCGAAGCTGGAATAGCTAAAGGCTTGAAGGAAGCAGTCAGAATGTGACTAAGAGCACAGAGACAACTGTGAAATCCCAGCCTTGGAAGGCGGCAGTGAGGGTTTCAGGCCACCCCGGGTTATACAGCAAGACCTTGTCCAATAAAAAGTACTATTAAAGAGAAAGAGACCAGCATGACTGACAGTTTTTAAGACCAAAGGGATGCAACTCACAGATGAATATGTGCTTTAGCATGTGCAGAGGCCCTGGGTTAATCCCAGCACAGAGGCAGAAGGGCTATGCACAGTTCTTTAGTTAAAGATACAGCAGCGAGCAGTCTGACAGCTCCTGCACAGCGCATGTGTGCACACACACGCACTCACGCATGCACACATACGCGCACACATGGTCTTCCCTCTCAGATTCATTTACTTCCTTTTAAACCCACTGAGGTCACTTTGTGCTCCCACGAAGGGACATTCACTAGAGTTTGAGCATCCTGTCTGGGCTCTCATCTCTGAAGGCAATGGACTCCCTCCCCCAGTGGCCATCAGTTGCCAATAGCTCTTCAGCTAGGGGTGGGAGTTGTGAGCCCCTTTTCCCATCAGTGTTGAAAGTTTGTCTGACTTGATCTTGCCCATGTCTTGTGCATGGTGTCACAGCCACAGCAGCTGTCTATTGTATCCAGAAAATACCTGTTTGCAACAGCTCTCTACTCAGCCACCTTACAGACAGGAAAACTTATCCTGGCAGGGAGGAAACGGAGCTCACTACCAACTGCTGATGTCAGACAATATGAATAACTAGTAATTGTTCCCTTTGTACAATTTTTAAACTACCCCGAACAGCTCATCAGTAGCTTTATCAGTTTATTGGTATCTTGATCGCTTTGACTTACCAGACTTTCAGAGCTGGTCGGACCTGGGATGTAAGCCCCTGTGTTTTATTTCAGAGTCTGTGGCTTTCCTGCCATAATATTCCATGGTCAGGACCACAATGCAGAACTGGGGATCTCTCTCCTGGGGCCATGTCTTCCCAACCCCAGTTTCTTAACAACTCGACTCCTGGGCCTTACCCCTCAGTGGCCCCAACACAGCTCCCTGCTTGTGACTCCATATATTTATTTGATTTTTGCGATTCCCAGGAACAGGTGTTACAGAAGGCTATGAGATACTGTGGGGGTCTTGAAAGTAAACCTGGGACCTCTGCAAGAGCAGCAAATGCTCTTAGTGGTTGAGCCAAACTCTTTATCCCCAAATCTATTTTTTTGGTGCTGCCCTGGTTTCTGATGTATAGTCAGGTGTAGGAGCCCCTATTTTATGAAACGAAAGGCAGCAGTTTTACCAGTATCACTTTTAGGTTTAGTTTATAGCGATTGTAATCAGTGTGTTTTAGAAAACGGGTCCTAACCTCTTTTAAAGATTCATTTATTTTTATGTGTATGACTGTTTGCCTGCATGTATGTGCATGACTTACATTCAGTGCCTGTGGAGGCCAGAAGAGGGCGATGGATCTCCTGGGGCTGGAGCTGTTTGTGAGCCAATCTGTAGGTGTGGAGAATTGAAGCCAGGTCCCTTGCAAGAGGAGGAAGTGCTTTTAATCTCTAAGCCATTTCTCCAGCTCCCAGTTCCACCTTACCTCTTAAAATTTGGTAAAATCTGTGGGTCTTTCCTTAAGGCGTGCACACACCACACACACACACACACACACACACACACACACACACCTTTGCACAGAACTTAAGTTACTGTACTAGTGAGCATTAACTGCTAACCTGAAACAACTTGAAGTCACCTGAGGAGATTTCCGTTGAAGGATTGTCTCCATCAGGTTTGTATGGAGCGTGACTGTGGGGATGGTTGTTAACCGATGTGTGAGGGCTCAGACTGTGAGCGGTACCATTTCCTGAACAGGTGACCTTAAGTCATATGTACAGCTAGCTAAGCATGGATAAAACAAACCAGGCAGGAAGCCCCTTACATAGTTCCCCCATGTTTTCTTCCTCAACAATTGCCTTGGAGTCACGCCTTGCCTTTCGACAGAGTAACCTGAAGCTGGGATAGACCCTTTCCTGTCCTGAGTTGCGTTTGGTCGTGGTGTTTATTACAGTAGCGGTAGCCCTGAGATAGCAGAATCACATCAGAGCTATGCAAATGATCTGAATACAGCGGCCTAGGACAACCGTGCTTATCGTCTAACAATCCTGCAGGTCAGGGAGCTGAGGGGGCGCCAAGGCATCCCTGGGCCACGTTCCCAGAAGCAGTAGGGGAGAAGATGCTTCACTGTAGCAGTAATAAAAAC
>NC_022012.1:90691326-90692266 GCF_000317375.1 Microtus ochrogaster
CGGCCCCAGGATCTTGTGCTGTTTGTTATAAGGGCAAACCCAATTAGAAAAAAAAAAAAAGACGGAGCAAGCATGTGATTAGTATGAGTGAGACTTTGGCGGGGGAAAGGGGAGAAGTGGGAGGAGCGGGGTCAGATTTTACCTGAGTGGTCAGTTCAGGAATAACATTAAACTGGGACCAGTCAACTTCATAGAGTCAAAGATAAAAAGCTTGTCAGGGCGTGGGCTGGGGTGGCCGGGCTTGTTGGACGTGCATATAATTTGTTGCAAGATCTGGCTGCAACGTTGCGTGTCTGACAAGATGGAAAGCACTGACCAGGTCAGGGAGTATGGAAGGACAGAACTCTCTTCCCTTTCACAGGACGGATTCTTACTAACATCTTGAGTGTTTGCCTCTGAAAAAAGAGCTTCCAGATGGGCAGGATCAGACTATTCCCCCATCCTTCACTCGGGTGACTTTGGGTCTTAGTGTGAGGCTCAAGGGTAACACAAAAGGAGAGAGCTGGGCCCCCGACAGAATCAGGGATATTGGAGAGGATGGAGTTCACTGGGGTCCAGTGCCTGGTCCAGTACCAGATCCAGCCGGTGTTCGTGGCGCCACGTCCAGCAGGGGGCGCTGCGGGCCTGTCCCGCCCGGGGCCTCCCGGGCCGCCCACCCCGCGGGCGCGCCTCTCCTCAGTCCAGCGCCGCCCGGGCCCGGGACCTGCTCCTTCCGAGCCCTCAGACCTCTCCACCGGGATCAAGAGGACGCGGCCCGCTGGCGGCCACCCCCGGCCTCACTCCGGCTCGCAGTGCAGCGCATCACCGCGTCCCGGGCTCCGACTCGGAGCGCACGGCTCGCGCCCCGGGCAACAGCGTGTCCCGGGAGCCCCGACTGTGGGGCAGGACGCAGGGCGGCGGCTGGCTGGGGATGGGCGGCCCGGCTGCGGCGTGGACGGGC
>NC_022012.1:90692366-90707195 GCF_000317375.1 Microtus ochrogaster
GCTCGCAGGCTGGCTACCGCGCCGGCCGCCCCGGTGCTGCCCCTGCGCGGCGCCCCTTCCCCGCTCCGCCGCGCACTGTTGTCATGGAGGAACCAAGATGGCGGCTCTGGCCTACACCCTGGGCAAGCGGGAGATCAACCACTACTTCAGCGTGAGGAGCGCCAAGCTGCTGGCGCTGGTGGCCGCGCTGCTGCTCGCCGCGTGCCACCTCGCGTCCCGCCGCTACCGAGGTGAGCGGGCCCTCCCCCTTGCCCGGGCCGCGGGGGGCTCCGAGCGCTGCTGCTGGCGCTGGTGGCCGCGGGGGTCCCGGCCGGCGCCTACAACCTCGACGCGCAGCGCCCGGTGCGCTTCCAGGGCCCGGCGGGTTCCTTTTTCGGCTACGCGGTGCTGGAGCATTTCCACGACAACACGCGCTGGTGAGTGTCTCCGCGGCTCCTCGACCCCGGCGGCCACCCCGCAGTCCCGCAAGGCGGCAGCCGCTTTTCCGGCTTCTTCCATGCCGCCTCCCGTGGGGCCGATTTAAATGTCTGGCGGCCACGCTGACATCCTGGCCTGCTTCAGGAGACCGGGGCAGGGGGTGGGGGTGTCCCTGGGGTCCCTGCTCTCCCGGTGCTATGAGGCGCGGTTTCGCTCTCGCCTCAGCAAAGTTACTTGGGCTGTATGCTCTCGAGGGGCCGCCGCAGGCTGGCCAAGCGCCCCGGATACCCCCCTCCCCTAAGGGCCCCCAGGAGGCCGGACTGCTCTCGGGGATCACTCCATGTCCTTCTAGAGCAACTGCCTGCGCAGGAAACAGAGTTTGGAATGGGTCCTGGGGAACGCGGGGATCTTCAGGCCAGGTACCCGGGGGGGGGGGGCACAAAGT
This sequence comes from Microtus ochrogaster, assembly GCF_000317375.1. NCBI lineage: Eukaryota > Metazoa > Chordata > Mammalia > Rodentia > Cricetidae > Microtus > Microtus ochrogaster. The sequence continues at coordinate 90,693,229 of NC_022012.1, forward strand.
TCCAAAAGAATCTGGGATGCAGGGAAGGAAGGCAGGGAAGCCCCCCAAGGGGGGCTGTGCAGCTGGTGGTTAGCATGGAGCTCATCTTCCACGTGCCACCCCAATCTGGCGACAGGATTTAAGAGGATGAAGTTTTGTTTGGATCAGGGGTTCAGTTGCTGACAAGACGAGATGGGTGGGCCTGCAAAAAAGAATAAGTCTCTCCTTTATTAAGCATCATTAGCGAAGTCAACTGACCCCACAGCAGGAGTGCTTAGGAGATGGGTACCCGCCTAGCCCACTTCCTTGGAATAAAGCAGCCTCACCACGCCCACCTTTTCTTTGCAGCGAGAGTCCAATTGTCGGTAGCTCCCAACCTCGTTTTAGATGACGTGTTGCTGTGGGCCCAGGTGACAGCTAGTTTGAGTTGATGGTGTTATCCAGTGTGAGCGAGCATCCTTAGAGGCAGCATGCTGGGAGATTAGTAACGCGTGTGCCCTGGGCATGCAATACATCGGGAAACTACTCAGAGCTGGACACTGCTGAAGGAAATGAGGGCTTGTGGATGGGGGGTCCTCCAGAACCCTGGGGAAAGGAAACTTTGGGACTGTCCTTATTAACAACCGTGACCTTAGGAGAGCGGCCTCCAAGAGAAGCGGTTTTTAAAGTCCGTGTGTGTGTGGCTCTCATCTACATCCCTTCCTGACATTCATTCTAGTGACCAACCTCCCCTGCTTCCTGCATCTGCCAAACCCTTCCTTTGCAAATCGGGCAGAACATTGTCCTCTGTTCGGCAGACTCCAGGTCCACTGTGGGCTCTGCGTTTGGTACAGATTATGGCTGGGTAGAAACGGTTTGTAGAATTCAACCCAGAGCCCCACAAAGTGTGGCATTGGCATTAAGTATATGGAAGGAACTGTCAAAAATAGATGGGTTGTTCTGGGTAGGGGGGCTGCTGAGGAAAGCAATGGGAACCAGAGCTGTGTGGAAACTACGAGATTGGACTGGACGACTGTGCCCTGCAACGATGCTAGGGTTCCAGGGAGAGGGACCAGGCTCCTGTCACCTGGTCACAGCCTCTCCAGCTGGAACAACCAGATAGGAGGAGATCCCCCAGAGACAAGGTGTTGGTCTTGCTTTGATTTTGAAAGAGGCTGTGAATAGATCTCAGGGGAAAGGTGGTTGGCTTGATGCTGAGCGCCCAGTCTGCATTGTGGGTGGCAATCCTGGGGCTTGACCTTGCTTGTCAGGAGAGGGTCAGGCATCTCTGTGGGGACAAGCAGCTGGCCTGCTGAGCTCAGACATGTCCCCTCCTGCCCAGCCACTCCCTGCACTGGAGCGCTGATCTCCCCATTTTCAGTGGCACCCTGAATTTTACTATAAAAATCTCTTTGAAGCTGTTTGCCCTCTCAGGACAATGCCCTGTTCTGTCTTTTCTTACCTTCTTCTCTTGGTGCTTCTCAAAACCTTTCTCCCTGCGTTTTTCTTACCTTCTCCCCGACATTTTTATCGTGGCTCTCAAGTATGATGTCTTCTGACGCTGCTTTCTGCTCGGAGGCATGTGGACTTGGAAGCAGGAGATACTTCCCATTTCCTCTCTCCTACTTTTTTCTAGAACTAGATCTGTTAAGGTTAATAAAACTTCAGACAAAGACTTACGCCAGCCCCGCTGGCAGCCCCGTATTTACTTTTATTCCTATACTTTTAGAATAATCTTAAAGCTGGTCGCTGTAAATTCGTAGGAGTCCAGTCTTGTGAAATATGCATCTACCCCAAATCTCTGCCCTAACTCTCAACTCTGGGGTTGGTTGATTGAGTTGGGGACTGATTCTAAGTCTCTTAGTATTGGACAACCTCTGAGCCCGTTGTCCTTTAGACCCATCAGGTCGTTCCCAGTTGTTTAAAATTGTAATAGCATGTATAAGCATTCTCACAATGACATACTGTGGACATTCTTAATTATTTCCTCCCAATCAATTCCTGGAATCAGAATTCCTGGGTCAGCAAGCATGACAGTTGTACAGTATTCTGTATTGTATCAAAAAAGTTCTCATGAAACGGGAAACTCCCGGGGCATTCAGGTCCTGGAGTTTGATAGCTGTTTAGTCTGGTGCAGTGGGAGAGTAGAGAGAATCACGTACTCAGAAGGTGAGGGGTTTCTACCAGAGAAGACACTGAAATCTGCACAGGAAAAGATAACTAGTGGGGCAGTGGTGGCGCACGCCTTTAATCCCAGCACTCAGGAGGCAGAGGCAAGTGCATCTCTGTGAGTCAAGGTCAGCCTGGTCTACAGAGCGAAGTCCTTATGTGATTCCAGACATTTGTTTCATGCTGTTGAGCTCCCTGTTTCCCAGGTGAAAGGATGTGTTGTACACAGGGAAGGGAACGTGCTAGAGAGGACAGGGAGAGCCCAGACACCAGGTGGTAGAGCCAAGGGGTCCAGGCTGTGCTATAGCACAAGGGCTGTTACTGTCGCAGACGCCTGAGATAGTAATCTTACACAGAGAAACGGTTCCTCTTGGCTCACAGTGTAGACTTTGACTCATATCCACGGCTGTTGGCCCTGCTGCTTTTAGCTCTGTGGTGGCTGGGTGCACCCTGGGGGTTGTAGATGCAGGGGCATACCTAGAGGAGGAAGGGACTGGCTGCCTCTTCAAGAGTAGATCCCTAAGATTTCCCACAGATCTAAGTTCAGAAAGGTTTATCGCCTCTAATAATGACCAGCTGGGTCCAAGTCAGATCTGTAGCCTGGTTTTGTTTTGTTTGGTTTCGTTTGGTTTGGTTTTTTGAGACAGACAGGATTTCTCTGTATAACAACCCTGGCTGTCCTGGAACTAGCCTGGAACTAGCTCTGTAGACCAGGCTGGCCTCAAACTCACAGAGATCTGCCTACCTCTGCCTCCTGAGTGCTGGGATTAAAGGCGTGCGCCACCACTGCCCAACTAATCTGCAGCCTGCTTTACAAGGCCCGCAGTTGGGTGTGTGCCGCAGAGCTTATGAAGAACCCCACAGGGAGCTGTCAGCTCTTGGGTCTGTAACTGAGTTCTTTATGAACCCAATCTGCTTCTTCTTGGGGGAGGTCAATGCCTGTGGAGAGAACGGGGGTGACCTTGCCTTTCAGAACCCCTTGTGTGGAGTCTGGTCCCTGTCATCACATCCTACCCAGGACACAGCCAAATTCAGCTTTGTTCAAGGCACTTATGTGACAGACCTTTGTCACCATACCTTGGATGGCAAGAGCTGTCCCCGTGGCGGATGGACCATACAAACCCGATGACATTTGTATCAGTTTTGATGCAGACATGAAAGTGGCTGAGTGTTCTTCTTTCTCTGATGACACCCAGAGAGCGTCTGCACACTCAGAACTCTCTCGTCCCCACCCTTGCCAACCCTGCTTCTTCTGGCACCCTTTGAACAGCAGAAGTAGGTGCCAGGGAACATGGACAAAGCCAATTTCTGTCCCCCTCCCTAGCAGTTTCTCAGCTGCACAGCCGACAACTGTAACACTCTGTGATAAAAATAAATGGAGCCTGGTCCCCCCTCCCGTCCCTGCCCCATGCTCTAGAGTCCAAAGTGGTTGGGTGCGCTGGCTTCCTCTCCGACGACACGCTTCCTGCTTCCCCTGGGACAGCAAGACTGCTGTGCTCAGTCACTGAACGAACATTTGGAAGTGGCAGGCTGGCCCGAGCATCACTGAGAAAGGAGTCAGAGCAGATCCAAGGTTCCATTTGCATTTAGAGCTGAGAACCCAAAGTTCTGACAGGGCTGCCCAGTGCTGTTGACACCTGCCAGCGGTACTGTGACGTAGATACAAATGGACTTAAACAGAATTAAGAATTCAGTCTCACAGTCATGCATGAGGGGCCACATGGCTAGGGGCCATGTCTGGGACAGCCGAAATAGGGAAAAGCTCATCACGCCCACAAGGCCCTACTGACTAAAGAGCAAGGCAAGAAACAAAGGAGACCCAAGGAATGACAAAAAGTCGGTCCTTAGCACGTTTAACTATGAAAACCTCTGCAAGGTGCTTACATGGAAAACTTGAGGAGCGTGGAAGGGGTGAGCTCTCTTTTTGTCTGCAGAACGCTGATGTCGCCTGTTTTGTGCTAATGGAAACGTCACCACTGTTTCGGAGGCTCTCACCTTGTGCCTCATGCAAAGTTATCAGCTGCACCACAGGCTCCAGATGAGGGGAGGCAGACATGGGATGTTTACTCAGAGCGAGGAGGGGGGAATTCCAAAGGAGGTGAAGGATTTGGAAAGAGGGCCTTGGGATTTGGGGCTCTGCTCCCCAACCCCACCTGGTCTTGTCAATCTCTGTGAGGAAACATCGGAAGTGATACAAGCCCTACCATCTCACAAGCTCCCTAACCAATGTCAGCTCAGTGAACCCCTCTGCTCAGCTCTGAGCTCCCGAGGGACGGCATTCAACCACTTCCTCAGAGGCTTCTCTGGATAGCTGTACTCAGACCAGACCTCTCTGGTCTTGCAGAATGTGTTTCCTCAGTCTCCTGGGGGGGGGGGTGCGAAAAGCACACGCATGTGGTCTCCGTTCTAAGGGAACCAGAAGGTTTCCCTGAAGGCCCTGAGAGCAGGCAGGGTGCTGTTTCCCCAGCTGGTGCTGAATCACCTTCTTGCCCAAGGGAGAACCTTCCAGGGCCAGAAGACAGACTGAGTGTGAAAGCGTGAAGGGCTGTCCCCAGCCAGCTCCTGTCCTCTGTGACGAGTCTGTTCTGATAACGCGTGGAAAGCTCTGTGTTCGTGTTTATTTAAAGCAGGAACAGTGTTCTCAGAGATCGTTTACCTCCAACGGAGTTGACTGTAACTTTCAAAAATGAAAAGAATTCCTCCAGAGAGTGTTGCTGGGGAAGGCTGTCAGGCCAGCCTTATTCACAGGCGTAACTGAATTTGGTTAAGAGTGTATATGTTGGTGTGTGCTCATGCACATGTGTCAGCATGTACGAGCCCAGAGGACAGCCTGAGCTGCCATTCTTCAGACTCCGCCCCCTTTGCTTTTTGTAGCTGGGTCTCTTACTGACCTAAAACTTGCCAAGGAGGAGTCATGATTATAAAGAAGCATATGTTACCACACCTGGCTTTGTAGTGTGGGTTCTGGGGACTGAAGTCAGGTCGTCAGGGTCGGAAGGCAAACCCTGCCAACTGAGTCCGCTCCCCAGCCCAATTAGCCGAGTCTCCCTCCACTGCAGACAACCCCGGAGACTTAGACATGACAATGGGCTTTGGAGATGACCTGGAAGCAGGGTCCACATTATTTTGCCACCAGCTGGCTCTCTGGGTCTCTTTCTGATATCAGAGGGCTCAGGAGAGGGACATTGAAAGCACGGAGCGCTCCCTAACTTTGAACCACTGAGGTCTAGGAACTGTAGATCTTTTTAAGCAAGTGGATTTGGCTGACAACCAAGGTAGAACAGTTTTATTCACCGCCTTCATTTGTACCAGAAGAAGTCGTAGGGAGTGAGAGCGAAACTGAGTGAGGGGGAAATTGAGAGTCGGAAGGGGCTCACTTGGTCCCCAAGCTCTGCTGTTCTGGAGAGACAAAGGAACTTGTGTTGTGTGTGAGTTTAGCAACAATGGCTACAGCAACAGGTGGGAAATGCGGCTCCTGGGTAGCCTGCAAGGCGTCAGGGGTGAGAGCAGATGGAGGGAATAAGTTTTGTGCTTTTTGCGTGTCCCTGTGTCCGGGGCAACAACTTATCTTCCTGCATGTATCGTCAGCCTTGGGGGCAGCCATTTGCTCTCCAGACGGGAGCTTTCTTATTCACTGGTGGGAACTGGAGGACCCAGAATGGATGTTGATGTGGCAACAAGGAAAGAGGCTATGTGAACACTCATCTTAATGCCAGAAAGACTTAGTGTGACAGCAGGACCCTTAATCAAAGACCTATGAATTGTGGGTCCTAGAGTTTTGGATGTCCTACAGAGCTGGGGGCAGGCAGAACCTGCCCGGGTCACAAGAGCTCGGTTGGGCTCCCACCCCAGGCCCCACACAAGTATTGGAAGTAAATTGTTATTGGTCTTGTTTTAATTCATCTATTTGATAAGACTCCTGACAGAAAACACAAGAGGGAGAAAAGGTTTCTTTGGCTCACGGTTTCCGAGAGTTAACTGGGTCCATGATTACCTGACCAGTGCACGTGGGGAGAGCTTTATGGTGATGGGGGTGTGTGGCTGAGGTATTTCTTAAAACATTATGTAGGGGTGAAGCATGATTAATAAAAACTCAAGAGACAGATACTGGGGTTCAATCTGAAGGTCGGAAAAGCAAACAGCCAGCCCCTGGCTCTGACCTTGACCTCAGTCGGAAATGGCGATCCTGCCTCCAGCGATCTCAGGAGACTGAGACTAAAAGCTGTCTCTCGCGTTTTATAATCCTCTCTAGTTCTGGAATTAAGGGCGTGCACCACTACCGCCTGGTTTCTATAAGCAATCTAGTGTGTCTACTGGGATTAAAGATGTGTGTCATTGCTGCCTGGTCTCTAAGACTGGCCAGTGTGGCTGCTTTTCTTTTCTGATCTTCAAGCAAGCTTTATTTATTCAAATACACATGAAATGCCACTACAGTGAGCAGCCCAACAATGGCTGTCTGCATGGAAAAAAGCCTAGACTTGTTAGCTGTCTAGTCCGAGAAGTGAGATACCTCATGAGGTCTAGATTCAAGCTGATGACCCAGAAGTTTCTCTTAGAGTCAGACACAAGTCTTCCCCTTCACTGAGTAAGGCTGCAGAAGCTGAGCTCTGACGTCCGTGGAGGAGGATGCCAGCAGCGGGATAGACATTCACCAGCGGGAATGGAAGCAGGGCAGGCAAGCAGCCCAGAGGAACATTCTTCCCCTCACAGTGGAAGGAAGTACAGCAGGAAGCACGGAGGTACTAGAGCATGATGTGTACTCCAAAGACACACTGTCCAGAGAGGGACCCGAGGCATCCAATGAGACCCTGGCTCATGCCCTTCCACTCCAATGATGCCCTGAAGGTGTGAAGGTACACACCCATCCACCAAGTCAGAGCTCTTGAGATGTAGCCATCTCTGGGAACATCATCACAAACCCCCCCAGAGCATGCTTTGCTAATCTAGGCATGTCCCATTCCAATTAAGATTAACCGTGGGGCTGAGTAGCTCAGTCTGCACACTGCCACACATGCATGAGGATCTGAGTTCCGTAAAATGTGGGATCCGATGCCATGCGTTTGTCATGGTGGGTTCCAGGCCAATGAGAAAAACCATCTCAAATGAAGGTGCACAGTGCCTGAGAAATGAACGAATCCAAGTTTGTCATCTGACCTTTACACACCTCTGAACACATACATGTATACACATGAGCATAAACACAACCATTCCATATGCCTGTGATTCTAAGGGCTGAGATGGTGAGAATCTTATATTTTTATTTATATTTTTACCATCTTATAGACACCGGGATGTGAAAGCCTTGCTCCATTTTTCTTGGAGAAGAAAATGAACGCAGGAAAACAACAGGAGGATGCAGAGACTCTGACGTTGATCCTCCAGAGGCCTAAGCTTGCGGTGCTGTTACCAGACATGTGGTCATAGTCCGTGCCCCAAGCTGGGCTCAGCCACCCATTCTCCATTAGCCATTAAAACAGCCAAAGGGGTAGTGAAAAGCAGAACAACATTTCTTCCATGTGACCACATCGGGGAGGGTGGCGAGGGATCAAGTGATGTCCCCTCTTCAAGTGAGGTAACGATTTAAACAGAGGACAGAGTTATGTTTGTCTAGGTAGTCCCAGGCGAGGTATGTTCCTACCTATCATCGTTTTGGGACTCCAGGAAGATGGGTTCCCCAAGTTGTCAACACCGTGGAATCTCTTTCCGAGTGAAAATTTCCCCCTCTGGCTGGATCATACTTCAGCGTTTTTTTTTTTTTTTCTTCTCCCAGCATGAGATTCCTGGGGGAATTCCAGTTTCTGGGGGGTCCATTGTTTTAAGAGTCCATTAGCCGAAGTGTAGGGCACAAACATCACTTAGAATATCCTCATCCCTGCCAGGCAGTTTCCTTTGGACTCCAGTGTGAACTTGATATTCTCAGCTGTGAGGGGACCATGGCCCTTGGTCACGAGTCCTCCTCTACCTGACTCCCTTGGTGCCTGTTCCCAGCATGCCCCACACCACTCCACACTCTCCTCCCCTCAGGTGGACTAGAACGCTCTCTGCTTCTCTCTTTGTGCCTCTTCTTCCCTTCGTTACCTCCAAGCTACAGTTCAGTTTTTTACCATCCTTTGATGGCTACTTCCGTGTGCCCAAGGCACCATGTGCTTTGTTAGCCTGATGCAGAGGAGGCTACGAGAGAGGTTAATTCACCTGTCTGTAGTCAGAGGCTGCTCGTTCGTTTCCCAGCCACCCAGAACTGAAATAACCACACAGAAACTGTATTAATTAAAACTCTGCTTGGCCTATTAGCTTATGCATATTTTTAGCTAGCTCTTATATCTTAAATTAACCCATCTCTATTAATCTGTGCATCACCAAGAGGTTGTGGCCTACTGGCAAGGTTCCAATGGTTCCCATGGGTGTCTTTCTTCTTTGGTGGCTATATGGCATCTCTCTGACCCCATCTACTCTCTATATATCTCTGTTCTGATTTCCCACCTGGCTTTACTCTGCTAAGCCATTGGCTGAAACAGCTTTATTCATTCAGAAGGACATCCCACATCACCTCTCCAAAGTTATCCAGCAAGTACATGGGTAAGGTTGTCATTTGGATCCAGGTCAGTCTAAGTTAATACTAATCCAACTCTTTTGTGGATCAGAATACTGCCCACTTTCCCTTTACTCTAATCAAGCCCTTGTTCAAGGAAGTAAGTTCCCAAGGAGGAAAGAGATGGCTCAATACCTCGTTCAGGAGCATTTCTGTGAATCTTTGGCCTTACAAATGAAAGACTCCAATCCACCCACCCTGTGGTGTAGGGCCCCTAAACACTTTGACATCTGCTGTTTCCCTTTGGAGTCCATCATATCCCTGTGCTGGAAGGGAGCCCTGAAATGTCTCTATTCTAGAGCTAAGAAAAGAGAAGGCGAGGGCACCTGTCCAAGGTCATGTGGCTGGAGGAAACTGGCCAGCTCCTGAGACAGTGCAGTGGTTATATTTCTAGTTACTGCAACCAAGTACCTGACAAGGAGGGTGTATTAGTTTTAGTTCATAGTTTAAAGGTATACCGTCCATCATGGTGGGGAAGGCATGTCCACAGGAGCTCCAAGTGGCCAGTCACGTTGTGTCCACGGTAGGGAAGCAGAGAGATGAATACCAGCAATCAATTCGCCTTGAATTTCAATCTTTACCTTAGTCTGTCTTGGTCCTGATCACATTTAAGATGGGTTTTCCCGTCCTTAGTTAACCCTTTCTGGAAATATCTTCATAGATACAGCCAGAGGTGTGTTTCCATGGTGACTCTAAATCTAACCAAGTCAATCACAATGGACTTTAGGCAAACCATTCAGGTCTTTCCAACAACAACTATGCCTCTCACAGGTCAGAGCCCTCAGTCACAGTCCGTGGTCCTGGCTGTGGAGGAGAGTCCTCTGGAGGAAGGAAAATAGAGGAAGAAGCAAGCAGAGCCGTTGAGATCCTTCTCGGCAGCCGGTCAGAATGACTGGAACAGACTCAGCAGCAAATAGACGAGTGTCAGTTATTAAAGCCCAATTCCCTTAAAAATATAAACTGTTCTTTCCAATGACCCTAAAACTCAATGGGTGTCACCAACCTTCATTCTGAATCTCAGGATTCCATGACTATCAGGTTAGGCTGGGATCAGCAAGGGTTCTATCCTGAGCCTGGCTCTCTCAGGACTCAGTAGTCAATCTCTGTGGGGGGTGGTTGGCCAGTGGTACAGGACTGGCTTCCACTGGGAGGCTCATCTCTGCTCTCCGTGTCTTTTGTTGTCTAGCAGGCTAGCCTGGGCTGGGCACAAGGGACTGAGCAGGGTGCCAGGAGAGCCAGTAGAGCACACTTGAGCCCGGGAGTCAACCCTTCATCTTCCTTCAAATCCTATTGGCTAATGCAAGTTTCAGAGAGGAGGAAGCAGAGATTGCCTCTCAGTGCGAGGAGCTGGAGGGAGGATTCCATTGAACCGGACAGGGTACAGGAAGGGTGGAAGACAGTGGCTGCTTCCCTAATGGGACTAGTGGTGAAATCACCCTCACCATCTCTGGGTTTCTGTGATGTCAGCGGAAAGCCTGAATAAGTGCCTGCCTAGAGTAGCAAAAAATAGAGTTGAGTTCTAAGGACCCGGGAGATCCTGGGGTGCTGCCAAGAGTTGGAGCAGGGACAAGTGAGATGTCAGTGTTTGCCCACTTCTACTTGGTATCGAAGTGCTTCTTTGAGTAGCTACTTTGTCCCAGGCACTGTGCTGGGTGCCTTAGAACATTCTCTTAGTCAAGCCTCACATGAATCCTTTGTGGGTATATTTTCACTCCTCCCCATTTGATAGCAGAGGAAACTGAGGCTCAGAGTGTTCAGTAAACACACTGCAGGTCATGCAGCTTGATGGAGGGAGGATACGGCCTGTAAATCTTGTACTGGGCACAATGCTTAGATGCAGACAGAAAGCTAGGGATGAGGCTCAGGTGGAAGAGTACTTGTGCCACATGTATTGAATTCAGCACTGCATCGACCCACATTTGGCAGTGCACATCTGTATTCTCACCATTCTGAGGACAGAAGCACGAGGATCAGGAGTTCAAGGTCATCCTTGGCTCGATAGTAAGTTCAAGACCAGGCTGATGCATAAAAACTCTCTCTCCAAAAGTGGAGGGGTTTGTGAGATGATTCAACCCATAAAGTACTTGCTATACAGTCATGACAACCTGGATTTGATTCCTAACACTCATATAAAAAACAGGCCAATGTGGCACGTGCCTGGAATCCCAGGGTTGAGGAGCCAGAGACATGAGGATTGCTGTGACTTATTGGTTATTCTAGATAAAGCACTGATCTCTTGGTTCAGTGAGGGAGCTTGTCTCAAAAAATAAGATGGAGAGCAATAGAGGAAGATATATAGATGCTACTCACACATGTGCATGCTTACCTACACATAGATACACAAAAATGAACACACACATATGTATGCTTAACTCCACGCACAGACACACCACCATGTACACACCACTTGTGAACACAGGCATATCATTGTACACACACGTGCATACTTACCAGCTCACAAACATATACATCACCACGCACACACACATGTGCATGCTTTCCTGCACACACACACACACCACCGTGGACTCACAGACAACCCGTGTAGTACTGTTAGTTTAATGTGCCTAGCAAGCCCACGGCTTAGCCACCTGGAGCTTGACTTCCTGAACCGCTGAAATGAAAGAGGAACTGCCTGGGGCATTCTGGTCCCCGCTTCAGGTGTAAGCACCGGCCTCTTGCTTTCTCCCTCTAGAACGAAGCCTGCCATGTGGTCAGAGGGCTCACAATTCTCCACTCTGCTTAGCTGTCTTGTGTCTGGTGAGGGACAGGCAGTGCTTCCCTGGGTTCTCTGCATTAGATACACGGATTCAGCTCCATTCCTGCTGTTGGAACACGGGTCCCTGGGGCAGCTTTGGTTTGGAATCATATGCATGAAAACAAACCTAATGGGTGGGAAGTTTGTAATCCCCGTTCCTTGGTTCCTTGTCATCGAATTGGCTGTAGTTTTGTCCTGCGGTGTGGGTGCTGGGGAGGGAAGGAGGGAGGAAGGGGGGGGGAGCCTTGAGACACTGGCCTTCTCCAGGAAGCAGTTATACCTCTACCTAACCTGCTCTCCAAGGAACTGACCTGCAGATGTGAGAGGAGAGTTCAGAGGAAGGTGGGGCTGCGATGGAGCCTTTGCAGCCAGTCTGACCTGGCAGAGGAGAGCTGAGAACGCACATCCGCTAGAGACGTGGGAGACACTGAAGCCGATGCTTAGTGTGCCCATCCTTTAGACACTGTGGTGTGACATTGTCATCTGCAAAGTACACACACATTTAAAATGCACAACTGACTTCACACACACGCACTCCAGTCTTGTAAGTGATGTTGTGGAGATGGCTCAGTGGGCTAAAGAGCTCGCTGTACAAGCATGAGGCCCTACTTGCATCATGAAAAGGTAGTCCTGGTGTCTGTACCTGTAACCTCAGCACGGGGGTGAGGATGGAGGTGTGGATCCTGGGGGCATACTAGCCAGCTAGTCTTGACAAATTGTTGAGCTTAAGGTCAGTAAGAGATGGAGAACAATTAAGGAAGACACCCAAAGTCAACCTCCGGTTTCTGCAGTCACACACACTCAAGTGCATGTGCACACACACAAATCTCAACCTATTTTAAGTAAGATTGTGATTTTTGTATTGGGCCTCAAAGCTATGTTGGGGAGCATGTGACTGCCTATGAGGGAACAGTGAAGGGGCTGGAGAAAGAGTACCCTGGACATGGACGCTGGGCTCAGAGCCCACCACTGTCTGGCTCAGTGTAACCCAGCCTCACAGAGTGGAACACACGCACGAAATTGCCTGGCTGGATTTGCCTTCATCGGGAACCAGGCTCATGTAATCCTAGCTGTTGCTGGTAGATAAATAGATGGGTGTATGTTTCCAAAGAGATTTATGAGCTAATTACTAGGGAGGTGGACCTTTGGTTAGCAGCATGCTGGCAATGTCACTGTTTTAGAAAACCAAGTCGGTGGCCGAAGTTTTACCTCTTCTGTCCTGTGAGCCTGCGGAATAGAAAGGCTCTTTTTTTTTCTATGTACCATACCCTAGTCTTGAAGTGACAGGCTTCAGAGCCAAGTTCTAACCTCAGAGTGCCCACAAATCCTCCCTTGGACTTCCTTGGGCACAGTCACACACATGAGTAGCTGGCAGCAGAGGGGCATTGGGCACCTGCTGGCTTCCTTTCCTCCTTCCTGGCTCACATGGTCCGAGCTGGAGGAGGCTTGGGTGACACGCTGCCATGGGAACACATGATAAACAGGCAGTTAGGGTCTGGAACAAGTGTCAGGGGCAGCCCTGGTCAGCTGCTTCTCCATCTGTGAAATGGGGATAATGTCAGCAACTCCCATAGGTGCTTCCATAAGACCACATTTGAAGGAGCAAGCAGAGGAGGGACACGGTTTGATGTCTATTTGATGGAGGCTGTGGCTGGAGATGCCTAGGTCCTTCATTAGGGTACCTATACAGAGAAAAGATATGGCCTTTTCTAGGGGACGGTGGAGATGTGAGGATGTTTAAAGTAGTTTGGAAGATGACTTTGTAGCCCAGAGGACAAAGAAAGAAAAAGCGGGTAGCATCCTGTCAGCGTATCCTGAACTCTGAGCACTTGTAATCTGTCTCTCAGAATCAGCTTGGCCAGCAGCCAGCTGAGCTTCAGACAGGCCACACTCCGGGGCTGGCCTGCTGCAGCCGTCTTGCTGGCCTGTGGCCTAGGTAAAGAGCCAGCCCTGGGCTGCCAAGGAAGCCACAATGTTCGGTAAACACAGAGGCATTTGTATTCCACCCTGTGTGTGTCAGGCACGTGCGTATACACATGTGTCTCTTTAGCTCACGTCACAGGGTCTGGGGAAACCTTTCTTGTTGGGCCTGTTGAAGTATGAACCAGAGGGATGCTAGCAGGTTTTGAATCAGCAGCTGTGGCTAGAACCACCAAGCACTCTGGGCTTGGAAAAGCATTTGAATCCATCAGGTTCCTTTTTTGCTTTAGGTTCGGGCAAACGTTTCATCTCAAGTCTTGACTTTAGGATGGAAGAAGCAAGTACCTGAGAATTCTGCTCTCTAGGCTCCTTCCTGCCTGGCTAACCTAGGAATGGTCTGGAAGCGGTGGTGCCAGATGGCAGTTCTAGGATTGTGGTGATAACATTTGGGACATGGTGGACCCATAGCCCGTTGCTTCCTGTAGCCACTTTCTGACTCCTGTGGGTGATGGATTTCTCTTTTACTGTGGCTTCAGAGTTGCTCATTCTTCGAGAATTCTTCTTCTTCTTCTT
>NC_022012.1:90707395-90709956 GCF_000317375.1 Microtus ochrogaster
CTTCTTTTGTTTTTTTTCCAAGAATACTTCTTCATAACATTAGATCACACCCACTCCTCACCCCACAGTCCCTACTCCTCCTGGTCCTCTCCTTCCCATGTCCCCCCTCCTTCAACTTCATTCCCTTTTCTTCTTTTTAAATTTTTTTTATTAAATTAGTTGATTGCGTTTGAGGCAGGATATCTCTACACAGCTCTTACTGTCTAGAAGTTCACTATGTAGACAAGACTGGCTTTGAACTCACAGAGATCCAGTCACCTTTGTCTCCCCAGAACTTGAATTAAAAGCATGTGCCACATTGCCCAGCCCATTTTCTTCCTTAAAAAATTATAACCCACTGCATCCAGCTCTTCTTAGTGCTCAGGGGGTCACATCCTTGAAGAAAGCTGATTCTCCGTCTCTGCTCCTCAGGAGTCATCCCTGGGCAACAGCTTCTCAACTAGGAGCTTCTCCCCAGTCTGTGCTGGAATCCTGACTGGCTTGATCTCACACAGGTCCTGTGCAGGCAGTCACAGGTGGGGTGCAGTGGTTCCGTTGTTTCCAAAAGATACTTTCTCCCATCGGCCCCTCAACCTTGCTCTTAAAATCTTAACAGCTCCCCCCATTGGTGTTCCTGGCCCCTGGGGAGTAGGGGTGTGGTAAAGATGTCACTTGCTCTCTGCGCTCTGCCTGGTCATGGGTCTTTGTGTCTAGGACAAGCAAAAGTTTCTTCAATGAGAGGCAAAAACTGAACTAATTTGTGTGTGTAAGCACACATGTCTAGAAGGCAGCTGGATGCAATGGTGACTTCTTTATTTTTGGTGTGTGGTGCTGGAGTTGGAACCCAGGGCCTTGGGCAGGCTCTCTACCTCCATGCAACACTCCGGGGCCCTATTGTAAAGTGGGTTATGAATGGCAGTTGTTTGCTGGGCCGATGGGAAACTCGTCTGTGGGAGGTTTTGGACCCTGCACTAGGGTTTTATATCTATCCTCCCTAGCCCCGAGGGCTTGACCTGGCCGACTGCGTATGCTTCAGCCGTTTTCAGCTGTCGATCTGATAATTCTTTTCACCTGTGAAAACAACTGGCCGTCTAAGGAAGACTTTTCAACTTCTCACTTCAGGGGCTCAAGCGCAGCCCAGAGGGAAGGGGTGGGGTGGAGGAACTACCCCTCAGTGTGGCTTTCTTCTGGATTCGAATTAGAGCATCCAAGGACTGGGCAAGCCTCTCTTGCATGGCTAAGCCAGGCAGTGAGTCTGGCTTGCTGGGGAAAGGACTCCTTTAATCCTCACAGATATAGGGTTTCTGGCCAGGGAATACTGCATTTGAGGCTTATGGAGGGGCGGAGGAGTGTGAGCTGTCCCAGTCAAGATCCCGCAGGGGCACATGGCAGGGCTGCTGGGGCAGGGGCCCTCGTTGTTGGAGGTTTATCTCCTCCACACTCAGCAAGATAGCCTTCCAAAAGCAGATGTGCACCTCCCAGGGTTAATCTGGGAAGACATACTTCCTTGCAGGGACTTCCTTGCAAGTCCTCAGGACTCCACCAGGTTCTGGGGTGGGAATTAAGACAGAATCTTCATGGCTTCCTATGGTGCCTGAAATCAGGCCTCTGAGCCAAGTTAATGAAAATGTCCGTGAGCCTTTGCTGAAGCCTGCTGAGGGTTTCTGACATCAGCAGCACCATGTGGCAGGCAGCCTTGTTTGCCCATCTCTGCCTCACTAGAGCATCGGTAGGGAAGGTGTCAGTCATCACGAGGTCTGAGTGGTGGGAAGGGGACTGGATGAAAGAATGAGGCCCCAAGAAGAGGGTGGCTCTGGTGGTTCCTGGAACAGAGCAAGTGGATCCAGGGCCAGCCTTCTTTACCCTCGGGAGGCTACAAACCTCTACTTAGCAGAGAAGCCTGACAGTAGTCTATCCCAAGGGCTGCTGATTCTAATATCCTGGGATGCTCAGCTCTCTCCTGTTTCCCGACCGTAGAGACAAGGGCAGCTCAAGTCCTCATTGAGCAGGAGCCTGGGCTCTGCGGCTCTTTGAGCAGCAATCAGATCTTGTCTGGTGTCCTCAGACAATGCCTCCTCCAAGTGGCTCACTGCTCAGCACACATTGTGCCCAGTTTGCTGTTATTTAGTCTTCTGTGTTGTAGAACTTTGGGCTGCTACTTTCCTGAAATTATGCTTAACACTCTAGAGCTGGAGAGATGGCCCAGGTAGCAAGGAGTTTGCTGTGTCAGCATGAGGACCCGAGTTCAATCCAGCTGTGGTGATTCCTGCTTAGAATTCCCACACTGGGCAGGTAGAGACAGGTGTGACCTTGGGACTCGTGGATTTGTGAGTGCCGGGACAGTGAGAGAGCCTGCTTCCAGACAAGATGGATAGAACCCAAAGAATGACAACCAGGAGTGACCTCTGGCTTACACACATATAAACACACAAATGCACGCACACACTTAAACGCTAGGGTAGACTTATTTTTGTAACACCTTGAAGTGAACTTAATGTCACATCCCTCTTTGGATTTTACACAAAGCAGGGCCAGACTGATTCCCCTACCCTAGTCTACTCCAACCTAGCCTACCCTGCCCT
>NC_022012.1:90710661-90717043 GCF_000317375.1 Microtus ochrogaster
TATGCTACCCTTCCCTACCCTACCTTATACTACCCTTCCCTACCCTCTACTACTCAGACAGAAGCTGATTCAGAGTCATGGAAGAGTGCTGCTTACTGACTTGTCCCCCATGGCTTTCTCAGCCTGCTTTCTTATAAAACCCAGAACCGCCAGCCTAGGGGGACCACCCACAAAAGGCTGGACCCTTACATCAATCACCAATTAATAAAATACCCTATAGACTTGCCTACAGCCCAATCTTATGGAGGCATTTTCTCAACTGAGGAGCCTTCCTCTCTGATGACTCCAGTTTGTGTCAAGTTGACATAAAACTAGACCAAACACCAAAATCTCATTTTTCTACCGGTTTGTGTTTTTTTAGTTGGTGTCTTTACTTAAGTAGCATGTGTGCATGTGTGTGTGTGTGTGTGTGTGTGTGTGCACATGCGTGTGTGTGTATACGTGTGTGTGTGTGTATACGTGTGTGCATGCACAGTAAATTAGTATAACTTCCTGACATGTACTCAGATTGCTCGCCCACCTCTTTTTCCTCAGCACCTTTTCTTTTTGATGTGCAGGGTCCTTGTGGGTGCACCAAAGGCAGATTCCAAGTACAGCCCTTCAGTAAAGTCCCCTGGAGCAGTGTTTAAGTGCCGTGTCCACACCAACCCTGACCGGAGATGCACTGAACTGGACATGGCTCGAGGTGAGTGGACGTCATTATCAGCATTTCTATGGGGTCGACACCTTCGTCCTTTGTTCTGACCTCATCCTTCACCTGCCTGCCCTCTCTCCCTCTTTGCTTCTCTTTCTTACAGATGTAATCGAGCCCCTGTTAGTTATTAGGCACTGGGATATGCCAATGAATAAAGCAAATAAGGAACCTGTCATTCTTGGCCTTGTAACCAGTAGCTTGATCAGACATGAAAATAAACAAGAGAAGTCCAGAGGAAAGGTGTATGTTAGGACCAGCTCTCTATGGGAGGTTAGAAGAGGCCTCCTTGGGACCTTTCTGTGTATGGAAGGTGACCAGTCAGTAGGTAGCTGGGGAGGTTCAGGAAGTGAAGTCTGCAGGCAGAGCAGCAGCAATGTCACGGGTAGACCAGATAGACTGGTTCTGCTCCAGCTGCACACACAGGGAATGGCTTGCACAAGCATTGCCTTGAGGAGACTGAGATCAGTGAAGGGGCAGGTGGCTCACCCACCACTCCCAGGCCTCGCTTTCCCTGGTGCCCTCTCTCAGCAAGACCTTTTCACCATCGTGTTTTACACAGAGAGGACTGTGGAGGTGACCCAGTTGGTCAGTCTTTGCTATGAAAGCAAGTGGTTCTGATGTGGTTGTGTGTTTCTGCAACTCCAGTGTTGAGGAGGTGGAGGTGAAAATCCTTTGGGATCAATGGCGAGTCAATGTAACTGTGAGCTCCAAGCTCAGTGAGAGACTCGGCCTCAAAGAATTAAGTGGAGGGTAATTGAGGAAGACCCCTGGCATCAACCTCTGGACTCGACATGCATGAACGCACACTTTAGTGAATACCCTTAACATGTATGCACATAGACAGACATGTAAACCTACACACATGATTGCACACCTCCAACGTGTGCACACACACAAACACATGAATACACACCCCAACATGTATGCACATAGGCATACATTTAAACACACACATGAATGCAAACCCTCAATGTCAACACACACACACACACAAATGCACACCCTCAATACATATATACACGCACAAACATAAACACACATTTCCAACATGTGCACACACACATGAAAAATTGTAAACATCCATTACAGAGCACAAAAAAAATCAAAGAAATGTCCTGATTTTCTTATCAGAAGAGGAGTTTTGTCCATGTGTGATCTGCTGTGTGAAATGTTTGGTACAGTGACCTCTCAGATATCCATAAGACACCGTTTTCTTCATGGAGATCTTTGCTGTAGAAGAAGAATGGACTGAATTAAACAGCAACATTTGGTCACAAGTTTCTATGGAGTTGACATTTAAGTTACAAAACCTTGAGCCCGCAGGACCACTCTAGGAAAAGCAGTCAGCCGTGCCAATTCTCAACCCACCTCTGGCCTCTCTTCCCACCAGGGAAAAAACGAGATGAGCCCTGTGGGAAGACCTGCAGGGGAGACCGAGATGAAGAGTGGATGGGGGTGAGCCTGGCCCGGCAGCCCAGAGCAGATGGCCGTGTTCTGGTAAGACCTCTGGGGAGAGGGTGACTTGGGGCAGAGTGGCACCCTAAGAATGAAGGACTCACTCCATTGGCAAGCTGGTTAGCACAGAAGCCAGAGCACAGCTGCTTTGAGGTGTGTCCAGGCTGCAGCTTCAGGCGCATGCACCTGTGTGCAACCGCGGCAGCTGTGTAGGTGGCCCAACACAAAACCGTAAAGTCACTTAAAACATTGCGAGATGCTTTTATGATATTTAAAAGTAACTCAGTTGCGTGGTTCTTATGTGTGAACCTCACTGGTGACAGTCAAAGGCTGACATGCCTAGAACTTGCTTTTGTGTTTTCTTAGACTCACTGGGCTGAGGGTGTAGCTCAGTGGTAGAGTGCTTTCCCAGCATGCACGAACATTGATCAGTCCCAGGAGACATTAGGAGAGAGTGGGGGTGGGGAATAGATAGACAGAAGTTTGTAATTTCATTTACTACCTAAGTATTTTTGTGTATGTCTTTAGGTATAATTTACATAAAATACAAGAATCTTGAGGGTTCTAGCTTGGGTTTTGGCAACTGCACATGTCTGAACATCCCAGGAAGTTCTCCGGGTCTTTATCTAGTCAACCCAGAGGCTGCTGTTGGTTTTTCTAGAATTTCACGTGAATGAAATTCTACCATGTGTTGAATTCCTGGGACAATCACAGTGAAGGGAGGGAATTGACTCCTACAAGTTACCCTCTGAAGTATATACACACACAGACAACAGACAAATGTAATTAACAAGAACCTCCTTGACAGAGCTTGGTTACGAGCCATTTCTCTTTCATCTTTACACTCTCCTGTTGCGGTATAAGCTAAGGCACTCAGGCATGCGCACCTCGCAGCCTGGTGACGTTTCCACACATGTACATCCAGGAATCCCCGTAGCCAGCACCCGAGGGCTCCTTGTGCTCTTTCAAAACCTGGTGGCTGATGCCGCATAGCGGGATCCACTTTAGAGGACCCAGCTTCTGCCCTCAGCTTTCCTCGAAGGCTGTAGGAAGATTTGTGTTTTACAAGTTCAAGGTCAAGAAGGGCGTCCAGCTGCTGCATCTCAGGGGTTTCTGCTGCTGCATCTCAGGGGTTTCCTTTGGACCACAAGCTGTCAAAGCTGGGGCTTTCATGGATGTTTGCTCCCAGGGGAAATGGGTTTTCCTCAAGGATATGGGCCAAAACTTCCCAGACCCCTCTGGGGAGCTCTGTTATCTGCTGATCTCAACCCCACCTCAGCACACTTAAGAGCCCCTCCCCCATTGCTGGGTCCTTGGGAGAAGGAAGCAGCTGGATGCTGTCACTAACATTACAGCCCCCCGCCCCCCCCCCCGGCCCCGACACTACTGTAGGTCTCATTGAACAACCCCCCATGTCTGCTGGCCTTGGATTCCAGTCCTTTAATCCCTGTCTCAGCAAGCCATGGATGATGGCCAAGCCACCACATTCCTCTAGGCATGGTGGCCTGACCCCACGGCGTGACTCAGCCCCAAAGGGCCAGAATCCTTGTCTGCCATTCTTGGGAAAGAGAGGGGGATAAACCAAGTATGTATATTCTCCAGAGGGGACCGAAAGCCGTGACTCAAACCAAGAGAGAGGACAAGGTAACTGGAGACAGTAACGCAGAAGATGCCCCTCCTGGCAGAGTCTAGAGATAGCCCATTCTACCAAGATACACTTCCTTGGGGATGTGAGGTCTCAGTGTGGCTGAGAGCTTGTTTGCAAAGGTGCAAGACAAAGACTCAGCTCTGTGCCCGTTGGTACAGGACTGGACCCAGACTGGGGTCTTAAGTGATAGTGAGGAACATGGAAGACACTTGGCACAGGAATCAAGAAGGCAGGGTTGAGTATTCACAGGAAGTGGTGCTGTGGACAATCATATCTAATTAACTGAGTTAAATTTCTGTCTTACACACTGATTGTACCATTCATTTGCCAAGCCACCCCGTATAGGTGCTGGAGAAGGAGAGGCAGGCATGGGAGGGCATCTCCAGTTCTCACGTCTCTTGTCCTGCTTTAGTCACATATGTATAACATGATGAGCACCTCAGCCTGCAAGAGTCTTATACGCCCCGAAGATTTAGACACTTTCTTGGGGCATGTGTGTTAGTGATAAGTGAAAAGCTCACCTTCCTGCTAAAATCAGGAGATAGCGCCAGAAGTGTGTGTGAAAACATGGTTGGACAACAGAGTCTCTAGAATTCTTGATCCCGCAAATGCTGAACTCCGCGTCCATTGACCATGACTCTCTCCCTACACCCCCTGGTTCCTGGTAACCATCATTCTAATTTTGAAGTGCTCTGCAATGTCAGATCCTGTTCAAGTGGAAACAGGCTGTAATTGTCTTTTTATGATGGTTTCTTTCATTTAGCGCAGTGTTCTCACAGCTCAACTCTGCTGTAGCATGTGACAGGATTTATTTCTCTTCTCTTAGGACCAAGTGATATTTTAGCACATGTGCACACCATATTCTCTCTGTTCACTCATTGATGCATGTTTATGTGGCTCCTTGCTCCTTGCCGTTATGAATAATGTTGCTATAAACATCAACAAAGATTTGAGACCTCATTTTCAATTTCTTCTACACACACACACACACACACACACACACACACACACACACACACACGCAGAAGTGGAATTATCAGATCATGTGATAATTCTACTTTTTATTGTTGGAAAGACCTCCATACTTTGCCCCTCTAAAGTGCATGAACTATTTTGTGTTTGGCCAGCATGAAGAATGTTCCAGGTACATTTGTTCTTCTGCCTGCCATTGTTGTTTTGTGGTACTGAAGATAGAATCCACAGCCTCCGGCACACTGAGCTCATGTCCTGTTGCTGAGCCACACTCCCAGCCCAGTCCATTTACTTTCTAAATAGTGGCCATCCTGAGGAGTGTGAGGTGGTATTTCATGATGGCTTGTGTGTATATTTGTTATTTAAATCCATTTTCTTTTTCTTTAATATCTCATTTTTGCCTGTAAAGTCTTTCGGGGAGGCAAGAATTATCTTTTAAATTAAAGGTAGAGAAGGCAGTTGAGCCTCCAGGAGGATCTTGTAGCGCTGGATGAGACCTATCTCCCTAGGGATACCGCCTTTGATTTCAAGGGTGGGGGTGAAGAGGGATGGCTTCTTTGAAAGAGAACCTGGTATGAATTTCAAAGCAAAGAATAGAGGGGCACTGTTGTAGAATATTAATTGAAGATATTGAAGATATGCTACATTTGTTGATGCTGTGGAACATTATTTAATAATACAAAGATGTGCTGCATTCTTTTATGTTGCATTTGTTTAACTCCGTCAAGCTGTGATTCTTTGCCTGTCTAAAATATGTGATTGGTCTAAGAAAGAGCTGGACAACCATTAGCAAAGCAGGAGAAAGGATAGGCGGGGCTGGCAGGCACAGAGAATGAATAGGAGGAGAAATTTGGGAAGAGAGGATGGGGGAGAAGAAAAGGAGAGGGGACATCAGGGGGCAGCCACCCAGATATGCAGCAAGGCACAGAGTAAAAAGAAAGGTATATAGAATACATAAGGTAAAAGACCAGAAGCAAAAGCTAGACAGGGTAATTTAAGAAAAGCTGGCTAGAAACACAAGCCAAGCCAAGGCTGGGTGTTCATAAGTGAGAATACATATTTGTATATTTATTTGGGAGCTGAATGGTAGGCCCCAAAGAGTAAAGAGTAAAAAACAAAACAAATCAAACAAACTCCAGGGAACTTGGAAAGCTATGCCAGGAAGTGAATTGTCTCAACGCCAAATGGCCATATCTGGACCAAAGCTGGCAAGACCTAGGATGTCAAGCTAGCCCATCAGGCTGACTTTGGCTGCTCATCTTGGCTATGTGGATAATGTGGTTCCTTCTAGTTTCCCCAGGGACCGAATGATCCCTGAAACAAATGCTGCATCAGGACTGAAAGCAAGTTCCTTCCATTTCCACTCTGCTCCGCACCCCTGGAGTGCAGAGACGGGGTTCTCAAGAATAGGGGAGGAGGGCTGGAGATGGCTTAGGCAGTGATGTCACACAAGCACGAAGACCCAAGTCCAGCACTCTGGGGAGAGACACAGTGGACCCCTGGAGCTCACAGCCAGTCAGCCAGGCCAAACTGGTAAGCTCTTTCAAAAAATAAAGCTGGAAAGCAGTGGAGGGAGGTCCTCTACATTGACCTCTGGCCTACACACACGCACA
>NC_022012.1:90717433-90718005 GCF_000317375.1 Microtus ochrogaster
TGTGTCCAAATTTCTTCAAAGCCACTGGGTCTGTTCCTGTGAGTACCCCTGTCGCTGTTTCCTGGTTTGGCGTATGCATGTGAACGGGCGCTTTGCTGAGATCTGCAAAAAAGTGCTTAAGTCATGAGAACACACTCTGCTGAGTTTCATTATGTTAATAGTTGCCAATATTCCCAATACTCCCAGCACCTTACCACCCTAGAAACCCTTTCCCTGTGTCCCCCAACTGCCACCAGCTGCAGGGTGACATCCCAGCCTCACTTTTATCCTGTGCCCACCACACATGTCTTAGTGGCCATAGCGTGGCCTGGCTGTGCATGGTGGACCTGGAAGCATGACAAAGGCTTGGCCTTCTGTGCACAGCAAGTGCAGGTGTGTGAGGGCGGCAGGGACAGACGGGCATTTGTGACCAAGCCACCCTCAGGAAGGACGTGCTGTATTCACACAACAAAGAAGGCCTTTGAAGGAAATTGGACATTTTCTTCCTATTTTTATTCCTTGGGAAGAAAATCAACCCTTCTAACTTGAGATGTGTGAGAGGCTCAGATTTGGGGTGATGGTAGGTCCTCAGC
>NC_022012.1:90718480-90739134 GCF_000317375.1 Microtus ochrogaster
TTTCTCTTCCTTCTTCTGTTTTTTCTTCCTCTTTTTCCTCTGTCTCTTCCTTCTCCCTATGCTGTTTCTTCTTTCTCTTTTCCCCTTTCTCCTCTTATTCCTCTTTTTCTTCTCTTATCTCAAAGCCAGGCCTTTGTGCACACTCCTAATCACACGCTATATGTTGTTAACACTCTTAATCACACACTGTACCTATTCACACTCCTAATCACACACTGTACTTTGTTTACACTCCTAATCACACAATGTACGTCTGAGCTACTCCCATGGCCCAAAGTAAGCTTCCTGGAAGTCCTCTGCTTCTCTGTTCTCGCTGCCCTCTTCCCTTCCTACCACTCACTGCTGCTTTGTAGTTAGCCAGAGTCCTGTTCTTTTTATACAGGATGCAGGTCAGACTGATGTGTGTGTGATGATGATCAGGCTAAGCACAGTGCTTTTCTTCCTGTAATTTATGTTCAGAGTCCCTTTCTGTTTTCTGGAGTGGGGCCCGTCTTTGACCTTTGGTCTCTGTCCTCCCAGAATACTGTAAATTAGATGAGTGTAAAATGTAGTATTTGGGTCTCTTAGGCATTCTCCAAGGTCACCCCTAAACAGTTTATGGGATGGAAAGCAGACAGTACAATAAACACTGAGTGATGCTGTCCATGTGTCCAGTTGGCTGCCAGACCACACGGCGATGAACTTCGGCCTCTCCAACTCAGAACGCGATAGGTAACCAAGGCTCTCAAGCTGGACTGGGTCCTTCAGCTAGAATAAAGTCCATTTACCCGTGAACTGGGTGATCTAAGGGACTCACATTTGGAGACTGCAAGAACTAAGTCAGAAACTCCCCCTGCAAAAAATCAGTCAGCCCTTTATATCCGTGGGTTCTGTGTCTGTGCATCCGGCCTTTCCTACCCACGGGCTGTGGAGTTGGTATCTAACTAGTGGATTTAACGAATTGTGATCAGGACTATTTTTTAATCTGCCTATATCCTAAGCATGGCCCGACCTTCCCCCTGCCATTGTTCCTAACAGCATGCTCTAATGATGTCTGCAGTGTTTGCACTGTAAGATGAGTGTAGGGATGGTTTAAAGTATGTGGGGGCTGGGGAGATGGCTCAGTGAATAAGGACAGCCTGTTCTGCAAGTGCCAGGACCTGAGTTCTAATCCCCAGCACCCATGTCAAAAAACATATGACTGTGCATGACCATAGCCCCTGCATGGAGTGGGGGAGCAGACGGATTCTGGGAACTTTCTGGACAGCCAGCTTAGCTGCAACTCTGCGTTCAGTGAGAGACCCTGTCTCAAGGCAGTAGGGTATCACACACATATGCCACACACTCAAGGGTATCTGTGTGGAAGTGTGGGACAATAATCCTCATGGTCTTTTCCCGTTTCTCACTGCATGCTGTTTCCATCTGCTGAGAGATGAGAAATGAGTGGGTTTTTCTTTGTGGTTTGTTTGTTTGTTTTCTGTATAAAGCAAGCATCACATGGGGAGGAAGGATGGTAGCATGAAGTGGGAGCAACAACCAATTGGTCTGTCATTGACTGTCTCAGACACGGCATGTGGGCATGCTCAGATCTCAGTGCCAGGCTGAGTGTGTCGCAGGAAGTGTGCCTTCTATTGCGTCTGGGCAGAGTGGCTTCTCAGGGACCCTGGTGGCAGCTGGATTGGAGGGAAGAAGGGCAGAGATGACAATGGGTGGGGAAGAGCCAGCACTGGGAGGCCTTGGGGTCTCTCCAGCTAGGTGCTAGGGCCTCATGGGAAGGGCTACAAGAACCTCCAGCGGCCCTGCTTCTCAGGAGGAATGAGGAATCTCAGCGTGGGAAAGGCTTTACAGAGAGATGAGACTCGGGAGGATGTGCTCCAGTCCTGTCCTCAGTGCTTACTGTGCTACTCAGCGCTCCCGTAAAGAGATGAGGGTTCTGGGCCTGCTACTCAGCGCTCCCGTAAAGAGATGAGGGTTCTGGGCCTGCTACTCAGCGCTCCCGTAAAGAGATGAGGGTTCTGGGCCTGCTACTCAGCGCTCCCGTAAAGAGATGAGGGTTCTGGGCCAGGGAGACGGCTCGGTGGGTAAAATGCTTGCCGTGCAAGCATGGTGACTTGAGTACTGTCCTCAGAGCCACATACAAAGTGGGAGGAGACAGTTGCCCCTCACCTCCACACACATGGCAGAGCCCTGACTCGCCATCATTCTCACACAATAACAACATATTTTTTTAAAAAATTAAGAAATTATCTTAGTCACTGTTCTATTGCTGTGGAGAGACACCATGACCAAGGCAACGCTTATGAAAGAAAGCATTTAACTGGGGCCTTGCTTACACTTTCAGAGGTTTTGTTGTGGAGGGAAGCATGGCAGGAGGCAGGTGCTCGAGCAATAGCTGACTACATCCTGATCCACAGAGAGAGAGAGAGAGACAGAGACAGAGTCACACAGAGACATGCAGAGACATGCAGAGACAGAGAGACTCTGGCTTGGCATGGACCTTTGAAACTGCCCACCCCCTGTGACACACTTCCCTCCAGCATGGCCACACCTTCTGATTCTACTAATCCTTCTCAAATAGTTCCACTCACTGGTGACTAACCATTCAAATATATGAGCCTGTTGGGGCCACTCTTATTCAAACGACCACAAATATCCGATCAGAAATGGAGGGTTTTGTCATCTTGGGATGGCAGAAGTCAAAGGCTGACCAGCATCTTGCTGAATGTCATGACTCACTGAAACCCTGTGTAAAGGAAGCTGACTGGGCAGGTGCTTCAGACGGTAAAGTGTCTGCTGGGTAAGCCCAAGGACCTCAGTTCAATCCTCAGCAGCCATAGACAAAAGCCAGCCTGGTGGAAATGGTTGTAACCCCAGCACCGAGGTGGTTGAGTCAGGTGGATTCCCTGGGATTTGGTGGTCAGACAGACCCTCAAGCTGGGTTGGACTCTTACTAGAAACTGCTCAGCTCAGTGTCTCCTCAGATGCTGGACCCCAGCACTGAAAAGCTACTCTGGAAAGCAGGTTGAGGGCCACCTGTCCCTAAGGGTCTCCTCGTTGTCCCGTTTGTTAGACACTATCATTCATCCACCCTCCACCCAGAGCCTTCCCTCTGCTCCCCTCTCTGCTGCTCCCTTCTTGGCTCAGGTCTCTCCTCACAGGACTCTTTCTGACTGGCCTGTGAAAGGCAATTGCTGCCTGGCAATGGGGAGTCATATTCACTAAAGGTTGGGGGATACAGTGGTGTGCACTTCCCAAAGCTCGTTAAGGCCTTTGAGATGTGTGTTGCTGGGCGCTAAATTACTTCAGTAGATAACTTCCGGTTACGGAGGTGCATGCTGAGTGTCTCCGCAGGTCAAAATCCAAGAATAATTTCTCCTCTTCCCAATGTCTCCTCGCCTTGTCCTTCTTCTCTTCCTTTAGCTTCCCTGTTCACCATTCTTCCCCTGGAGCCTCCAAACCTCTCTCCATTCTCGCGTCCTCTTTCTGGAAGTGCCTTCCTCTTATGCCCAGTGTGGAGAGTGCTGTACCACCATTGCCCTCTGCCTGGAAACCGCTTCTCTCTCTCCAGACTCGAGGCTACTGTCTTCTTTCATTCCGCCCCATGCTCAGTTCCAGCTATGATAGTTTTTTTTTTTTGACTCACTGTCTCTCTCCTCCCAGTGGCCTGCCAGGCGCTCGTTCTCTTTCATTCTGCTCTTCTTATACACTGATGTGAACTTTCTGTTCTCACTCCCTATCTGTCCCTTTAGGCCTGTGCCCATCGTTGGAAGAACATCTACTATGAAACAGACCACATCCTGCCCCATGGATTCTGCTACCTCATCCCGTCCAACCTCCAGGCCAAAGGCAAGGAGCTGATCCCCTGCTACGAAGGTGAGTGGGGATTAGTTTCCCCTGGTGCCCTCCTCATTGGGTGACTTCCACAGCCCCCAGCCTCTCCCTCCACATCACCCCCTTAGCTTTTCCTTGGATTTCCATACGCCAACAGTGAGCAGGGTTATCTGTCCCCAGATTGATTCTGGCGTCAAAGCCGTGTCCAGGGAAGAGGCATCTAGAAAGGGGACAGTGATCCGGGCCCTGTCCAGGCCTGCCTACTCCTGGCACAGAGTCCATGGTGCTTTTTACGATGTCCCAGAGACAAGCTTTAGCCAAGTGGTCCGGTGCTTCCCTGAGGTGTCGGCACTGATGGTTTTTATTGGGTCTTGGGAAACTCATTGTTCTTTTCTGGACCCAGTTTTCTTATCTCAAGAACTGGTCCACAGTGCCGCTGCAATGTCAGGATGGTCACTGGACTTCCACATGACTCCTGAATGTTCTAGGCTGGGTAAAGGGACAATCCATCATCCATAAAACAATAGTATAGCAGAAGTTTGTCGCCCAGCTCCGTCATTCAGTCATCTGGTGATACCCTCCATCTGACTCTTGTTGAGTGTCCAGGAACCAGACAGCGATACAGCCTTTGGGTCTGAGGAACACATGGTATCATTCAGCTATCACTGCGTAACAACACGTTTTCATGCCAAACAATAATAAACATGGATCCCCCTCCCCCCCACACACACCTCCACTTAGGCTGGGGTCCTCCAGCAGAGCTTGGTGGGCTCTGGTTGCAGGTTTTCTTCAGCTCCATCCTCCATGTTCCCTTCTGAGACCAGTGAGCGACACGGATATGCCGTGAACACGCAGGGCGCACTTGGGGTTTTCTTCAGTGCCCTGCTTAGAACTGCAGACGCTTGGGCAGAACTTGGTCATTCTTTAGCCAGTTGAGTCTGAGCTTTAGGACGTTGGGTTCCCACGCACCCATCTTAGCACTTCCTGCATCCCAAACCACTCACGGGTCCCAAACACATAGAACAGACATAACTTCAATTTGTAGCCAGAGGCCACCCTTGTAAGCTGAGCCCCAGCTCTGTGCGTAGCTGCACGAGTGAGAAACCGACATTTGTGGTCATTTGCCGTGAAGACTGTCAGTCCTTATGCAGATGTAGCTAACTGATGCCAGGCTCAGTTCAGGAACTCAGACCTCGTGCTTTCTCGATTTCCTGACTCCATGATCAGAGGCAGCCAGAGAAGACATTAGCAAGTTTTACTCCCACCTGGCTCTCTCTCTTAAGGACAGATACACACTCTAATTTGTACTTTGGCAAAGAAAGCAGTGAGGGATGGGGCTGGTCTAGGGAGTCCTGGGATGAAGAGCAGCTGCTTAAGACAACTGAGGACTGGACAATGGTTCTGTGTTCTTGGGTCTGTAAAACGAGAGGGTTGGTGATGCTCAGATCTCTCTAGAAGACGACGGGTGAGAGAGGACTAGGCAGGGGACAGGCCTCAGTGGAAGGGGACTAGGCAGGGGGGGAGGGGCGGCGGAAGGCAGGCCACAGTGAGAGGGCCCTTGCCTGTACTGTTGGTTTTGGAGACCTCCACTTCCCTGTTCTGAGCTCCAAACAAAGCCAACTTGGGCTCCTAAAACAATCACAATTTTCTCTTAATGTGGAAAATCTCAGTGATGCAAGCTCCCTGTTGCAGGTGGGGAATCACATTGTGGTTAAGGACAATGGAAGCATTTAGTGTTTAACAGAACCTTTCAGAAGCTGCCCAGGCCGGCTTGCTAGGCATCCAGGTCCAGAGAGATAAGCGTGGTTATACAGATAAGCATGGTTATGCAGATAAGCTTGTTATGCAAGTGGGAGTTTCACTTGGTGATTCGTGGTGTGGAAGGTGCGTGACCCGGTGTCTGGAACAAAGCTCAGAACCCCAATTGCCAGAGTCTGACCCTCACCTCCACGGTGTCCTCTCATTGACTACTGATGAGGACTTCAATTCTGTGTCTGCCTTAAGTGATCAATACTTTTGAGTTCTTAGAGCAGTGCTGGCATATATCTGCGAACATGGAATATGCTGAGTGTATCACATATGGTAACATGCTTGTTAGATGCCAGTGAGCTAGGCACTAAGCAAGGTTTATTAATCACTGTAAGGGGACTGTTTCAGGGATAGAGCCTGGTTAGTTCTCTTTACTGCCCGGTAGCCGTCAGATAGACAAAAGCCGACAGATACAGTCTCAGAAGAGAGGGCAGTGGAGCACAGGAGCAGAATAAAGAAGATGGGGGGAGGGTATGTGAGGAGCGAAAGAGACCCAGTGGGCCTAGGGAGGGGACGTGGGAGGGTGATAGGGAGGGATCCGAGGAAAGGATACCAGCACATGCATGAGGGATGGGGAGGTGGCTCAGTGGTTAAAGTACTTGCCACCCAAGCATGAGGAGCAGGGTTTAGGTCCCCAGACGAATGCCAGGTGAATGTGGCACAACACTGGAAGGCGGAGACAAGTGGGGTCCCCACAGGAGCCTGGCTAGTGAGACTAGCTGTGTGGTGAGCTCTGGGTTTGACTGAGAGGCCTTGCATCAGTGAATAAGCCAGAAGGGCACTTGAGGATGATTCCTGACACTAATCTTGGGCCTTGACATGTGTGCACACACACACACGAAAGATTATGTGTTTGAAAATGTCATAATTAAACTTTTTTTTTACAATAATTGAAAATTGGGTCAAAACCAGCAATCTTCCACTTGCAGGAGAGAACATAGGAAACCCCATGTCTGAACATTGGTGCTGTGTAGGATTGACTCCCTCACCTACACATGTTCTTTTGGGTACCGCTCCCCAGGGGCGTGAGCAGCACCCCAGCTCCAGGAGGCATGAATTCATTGTGCGATTATTTCTTTGTATGACTGAGGGAATTGAAACCTGCTTAAGGTTTGTGTGACTTACAGTCTGTGTAAGTCAGGAAAGTGAGGGACGGAGGAAGGCTACTGTAAGTCACGGCAGCCTCTGCAGGGTGGGGGCTGGAGAACGTCCTGTTTCCAGGCTCTTTCTGAACAAGGACAGAATGCAGAAGCGGATGAGGCAGGCTTGCTGGACGCTAATGAACCACACTGCCTCCTCCTTGGCATAGTTAAAGCCCCTGCCTGCTCTGCAGTGGGAGTGGGTGATGGCACGCCTTCCCTCCTCTTTCCGTTGTTATGGGGGAGCTCATGGGAAAGCTCAGATGACAGGGCTCGGGAAGGCGACCTGTTGTTCTGTAGTGCTGGTTCCTCGTAGGGCTTCCTGAAGGTCTGCTGTGAGATCTTAGGAAGATGGAAGCTTAGTTTGATAAAGTCTCTGAGGATGGGTCCCCTTTCGAAATGTCTTGAGCTTTTTTGTTGTTGTTGTTATTGTTGTTGTTTTGTTTTTTAAAGAATTTATTGCTAAGAGGTGGTGGCACATGCCTTTAATTCCAGCACTCGGGAGGTAGAGGTAGGTAGATTTCTGAGTTTAAGGCCAGCCTGGTCTACATAATGAGTTCTGGGACATCCACTTCTACACAGAGAAACCCTGTCTCAAAAAACCAAATAAATAGACAAATAAATAAAAACAAAAGAGAGAGAGAGAAACACATATTTTATTTTTAAGTGTGTTTGTGTATGCACATGTACGCACACGTGTGCATGCATATGAGTGAAAGTGCCCATGAAAGCCAGAAGGGGACACGAGATTCCCTGTGGCTGAATTTGCAGGTGGTTTTGAGTCACCTGAACTCTGTGAGAGCGGTACACAATCTTAACCGCTGAGCTATCTCTCCTGTCTCTCAAGCTTTTGATTTCTTAAAACATAGTGGTCTTGGGTTTGGCAGAGGACGTTTTCCTCATGGCTGCTCAGGTGCTCCCTGTTGGATGGGAGAGGCTACCAAAATATCCTGTTGGGATCAGGAACCGCAGAAGGAACCGGAAATGAGAGAGAGTAGGCCATCACGTAAGATAAACCCGCAGTGCACCCCTTCAACAACACGTGATGTTTACACTTGCTTCTTAGAAGCATGGTGTCATTGTGCCCCAATGCTGTCTTTGTGGGAATATGGGAGAAGATGAGAACAAAGGAGGGGTGACTGGGGGAGACTCCTAGAAAAAGAGAGTGAGCACTCATGAGGTTTAGTGACTGTAGATTCACCGGAAATGTTCCTTTGTAAGCACGTGTCTGTGTGTGGGTCCGTGTGAGTCCAGGTGCTCTGGGGGTCAGAGGTCAAAGGTATCAGATCCCCCAACTATGTCTCCAGCTACCACACCAGGGTATGTTTAAGCCTCCCAACACTTAAGTCAGTACATGTGATAGACTTAAATACAGACACTGCCTGTATCTGTTATCCCTGAACTCATCAAGACAAGAAGCCAGAGCTCAGCAGCAGACTGTCAACAAATCATCTTTTTATTGTGATGGGAAAATCTCACGAGTCTGGGGTGACTCCAGAGCAGCCTGGTAAATTTCACAGAGTGTTCACTGCTGGAGAGGCGCAGTCAGAGGCCAGCGGGACGCTCAGTTGGCAAAGGCAGTTGCTGCCAGACCTGACTACTCATGGTGCAAGGAAAGAATTGATGCCCGTAAGTTGTCCTTTGGCCTCCACATGTGTGCAGTAGCATATGCACATGCCTCTGCCCCACAAATGCATAAGTAAATAAACAAACGAGTAAATATAGTCCGTTTTGTTTTAAAGAAAAGTAGCTAGTAGTGGCGATGGTGCCAGCTGTGTTTCGGGATGTGGTGCTACCAAGCATCCCTATGATTGAAAAGTGTCTGTTCCGCCTTTCCAATTAGGTGGCTTTGCACGAACAAAGTTTCTGTGTCCTCTCCCGTAAACTGGGAAGATGGTACCTCCTAATGAGGGGTCTGAGGTGATGAGAATTTTCTGATTAGCTTTCCAGGCATGTAATATTCTCAGAGGGTGATCAGTGGGTGCTCCTTTAGTGAACTGATAACTAAGGGCAGAGAGCCGAGTACCATTAGAGTGATCTGTTAAGTCAGGCCTC
The DNA here is from genome assembly GCF_000317375.1 of Microtus ochrogaster. Classification (NCBI taxonomy): domain Eukaryota; kingdom Metazoa; phylum Chordata; class Mammalia; order Rodentia; family Cricetidae; genus Microtus; species Microtus ochrogaster. The sequence goes on from NC_022012.1 coordinate 90,727,294, forward strand.
ACTGTGAAGCTGGAGCTGGTCTGAGATTCTCTGTCCTCCGGCCCCAGCCTCCCAGGTGCTGGCATTACAGGCATGTGCCACCGTGCCTGGATTATACTTCTGAACTAGCTCGGAAGATCTTCCTTGTGCCGTCTGTTGGGTTAATCCTCTGCCCTGCCTGCTGGAAGGCCTGATGCGGTGCACACATGTTCTTCAGTTTGTATTTGAAGGGGTCTGAATTGATCACACTGTATTGTGCTTTAATATTGATTTTTAAAGACTTCTCAGAGCAGCTGGCCTTTTATTCCTCGTGTGCGTTTCTTAAGGCAGTGGTCATGCCCAGTGAAGGAACCAGACCAAGGCATTCAGTCGTGAAGACAATTGTTTTTCTCCTCTTAATGCTGAAGACCAGGACCCAACAGGGGATAAAAATCAATCATGATCCATTTACAAATCAAAAGCGGTTGAGCTTTGGGTGGATTTTTCTTTTGTTTTAGGAAGGATTGTAAAGGGCTAAGCCTATCCTTTTAAAAATTCAAGAAGAAGCCCCATCCATTTTTATTAAATAATGAGCTCCAGTTTTGCACGGGGTTTTCTGCTTTCCGAAGAGCATTTACGAACATCATCTCAAATAAATACAGTGAATTAAACAAGAGGCTGCTGTTCTGAATCTTGTCCAGTTAAGAGGAGGGTCCTGGGGCTGGACAGATGGCTCTGTTGGTAAAATGCTTGCTGCAGAGGCATGAGAACCCCACTCAATCCCCTAGAACCCATGTTTGAAAAAACAAAGCCGGTTTCAAAATGCACATCTGTATTCCAGCTCTGAAGATCCCTGGTGCTCACTGGCCCACCAGCCTGGGCTGGAGAGCTACAAGCTCAGTGAGGAGGGGAAGGGTGACTGAGGAAGACCCCTGATGGTAACATCTCACCTCCACATACATGAGTGCACACACGCACACACACTCAGAGACACATAGACACACACAGAGGCATACATGCAGACAGACACACACACACAGAGGCACATACACACATAGACAAAGACGGACACAGACACACACACAGGCATACACACAGACACAGACACACACAGAGACAGACACAGGCAGACAGACACACATATACAGGTGCAGACACAGACACACACAAACACAGATGGACACAGACACACAGATAGACACATACACACACAGACACACACAGGCACACATGCAGACAGACACAGACAGCACACACACAAGCAAAATGTAGACATGTACACACATAGACACACACACAGGCACACACATAGACAGACATAGATGGACACAAACACACACACAGACACACAGATAGACACACACACAGACATACAGACACATACATGCACACAAAAACACACAGATACATACACATGCACACACACGCACACACACACATGAGACACGGGACACGAGAAATGGAGAGTGTCTCCACAGGACAGTCAGGGCTGAAAGGAGGTCAGAAGTCTCTGAAAGTGGCCCTGGAATTCAAGGATTTTAAGTTTCTTCTTGGAGTCAAGACTTTTGGGGTAAAATTGGATTCTAAATGTCAAATAAGTTTCCACACACAGTGCAGGTTTCCTGTCTAAATTACATCTCTAACATTACAGATGTCCACGTTCTCCAGTCTGTCCTAAAGGTGCCTGTCTGTGTGGTTGAGTGTCTTGAGGAATGTTCTCTGGAAATCCCCAGACTGGAAGTCATCTGACAATTATTAAACACCTCTCAGGTGCTGGGAGTTGGGGCAGGCACTTGAATTTGTGATCATACTTAAGATCACATCACTTTGGGGTCAGTATTTTTCTTAAGTTTTATGAGACAGAGTCCTGCCACGTAATCCCTGATTGCCCCAGGACCCACTGTGTATCGAGGCTCCTGGCTTTGCCTCCTGGGTGCTACAGCTACAGGCATGTGTCACCCTGTCTGCCTGGTGTCAGGGTTCATAGCTAAGTTGTAGACATGAGAAAACTGAGGTTCAAGGGAAGTGGGTGAAGGCTTTATTAAGGATGTATTGAGCACGGAGAGTTGTTGGCCTTTCTGTGCAGTGTAGGTTTCGCCATTGTGGCCCTTTTCCGTGGGCATGCTGGTTTCTTTGTGGTCTGTGGGGGCCTTGAACCATCACAGGGAAAGGTCTCTAATTTTTATGTTACGAAGCTGATGACTCTTCAGGACATCATACTACAAACTTTCAGGATCGCACTTTGGGTTTTTTGTTTGTTTGTTTTTGTGGTTTTTTGTTTTTTTTTTTTTAAATCTTAGAGGTACTCTGGAGGCAAGCCCCACCATTACTGAGTGCAGACAGCCTTAGTTGCATTTAATTTTGATAGCGCAGCTGTTCACCATTGGTTATTTCATAGGTATGTTTGCTTCAGCCATAGCATTGACTTCTGTTCAGTTCTCAGTGGGAGCTCTCCCTGAAACGTGACTGTTTCATGCCCGAGAGTGGGAGGAGGCAGAATATTGCTCACTAGACCCTGGGTGGAAGCAACTATTAATGTGTTAAAATTCTATTTTATTTTGTAATTAAAAATATTGATTTTTAATTGTGTGCCTGTGTGTCAGCAGGTAGGCATGTGCTTGTGGTGGCCAGAAGGGGAACGTTGGATCCCCTGGAATTGGAAATCTGACTCCGGTTCTCGGCAAGAGCAGTCAGATCCTGCTATTAACAGCTAAGCTATCTCTCCAGTTCCTTTCCTTATAACTTTTATTGTCAAAAATATATATAATAATGAACATGTTAGCCATGTTTGAAGTGTGCCTCAATGCCAGTTCGCACTGGGCAAACTGTCCCCACTGCCTCTTGCCCGAACGCTTTCGTGGTTCCCATCTGAAACGCCCGAGTCAGCACTAATTCCCCATCCCTTTCTTCCTCAGCCCTGGCAGCCACCAGCCAGCCTTCCTTCTCTCCCATGAGTTTGCTTACTCTGGCTCCCTCCCACAAGCAGAATCGACTTGCTAACATCATTTAGCCCAGTAACCTCCAGGTATATTCTATGTCGTAGAATGTATCAACATTTTTCTCTGCTTCAAAGCAGAGTAATATTCCACTGTAGCCATCTACCCCATTTAAAGCTTCCTTTGGCAGAACAAGCCTTAAAGGTGGTAGACGGAGGCTGGAGGCCAGCAGCCACTCCCTTCTCTGCTGACTAAAGCTGCTGAGCTGCGTGACTTTAGGTAAACCGCTGGCTAGGAACAATGGCACCCTGATCTGTATGAATGCAAAAGGTCAAAACTATCAAATATTCTCAATAGCTCTTTTCTCCTCTTCGAATCCCCTTCTTCCTTAAGTTCTCCGTGCAGTCAGCTTTCAGGAATTGCCAGAGTCTCTTCAGGAACTGTTCAGATAAGTTTCCCTCTTCCTCTCTAACCTCACTATTTATAGCATTACCCCGAATTTCTCATGTAGATGGAAGTCTGTCATAGTGGAAGCTAGTTTATCTTTCCTTCCTTTTGGGGGAGGTAAATGCTCATTTTATTACTAAAGACCTGATAACACGGACTCCTAAATTCCTGTCTTATTTTCAGTTACTGAGAAATTTATCACTCCTTGGCGATGTTTGGAAATGATTTAAGGCTGGGAAGCCGGTTTCCTTGACCCCGACTCTTTGTTTCCTGGCTGAGTTAAGAACAAGAGGAAAAAGATTTTGAAATCAGTGCATTAAGAAGACTAATTCAGAGCAGGACATGGCCCCATGGTTCGTGTGTTTATTGTGAAAGCATGAGCTGACTTCAGATCCCCAGTGCCCACACAAAGACAGGTGTGGGGTGCATGTGTGTAAACCCTGCACTGGTATGGGGGACAGAGACAGTCAGCTGGTAGGGGTTCACTCGGCAGTCATGCTAGCCACCTCAGTGAGCTCTGAGCTCATTGAGAGATCCTGTCAGAAAGGGGGAGCATGATCAAGGAAGACACATCACGTAAACCTTTGGCTTCCACACGAGAATACACGGGCAGGGGCATCTGCACACACTTGCACACCTACACCCTCGCAGTTTGGAGGCTGGGGGAGGCATGGTGATGTTTCTCTGTGCACTGTCTTTAGAGTCCCAGCCATAAAGAGACTCGGAACTCTTTAAAAGGTGTAACATTTGCACGCCGTGGCTATTGTGGCGGGTTTATAAGGCTGAACCTTGTCAGGCGAGATGGTCTCTCTGGACTCTTAAAGTCAGAGTTTCCTTGGTTGTTTCGCGGTCTACAGTTGCAGCCGCAGGGAGGTGCTCAGTCTGTGAAGTGCCTGGCCTGGGAGCATGCCCATAAAAAGCAGATCGTGGTTGTCTGGGCTTGTCACCTCAGCACTGGGGAGGTGGGGACTCCGAGTCTCTGAGACTCCTAGTCTAATTGGTGATCCTGGGGTTCAATGAGGGCCGTGACTCAACCAGCCAGGGTGGGTGGGGCCTCAGGCCTCCGCGTTCTCACCATGCACCTGTGTGGAAACCGCATTCACACAGGAACACACGCATGCTCTCGTGCAGAAATTACAGTGGCTTGTTCAGCTTTGATGGTGAAAACCACTTATCAGACATTGTAGGTTTTATAAGTAACTGCTTAAGTTGGACATTTTGATCATTTATTGTTATTGTGCTATTTTTAAAAAAGATGTGTATGTGTGTGTGTGTGTGTGGTGTGCGCGCGCACGTGTGTGTGTGTGTGTGCAGGTGCCAGAGGAGGATGTACAATCCCCAGGAGCTGTAGTTTCAGACAGTTGTGAGCTGCCTAACATGGGTCCTGGGAATTGAACCCAGGTCCTCTGGAAGAGCAGCAAATGCTCTTAACTGCTGAGCCATCTCTCCAGTCCCATGCTGTGCTATCTGAGGCAAGATATATGTGCACTTAGCATCATTTCTGTATCCCGCAATTGATGTAGGATTTATTTCTTTGCCCTTATCTTTGGCTTAGCCCCCACTGTGAGATTTTGGGCCGTTTTTGACATCTGAGGAGTCTTCCTCACAGTGGCAAGGCGGGAGGAACTGTAGCCTCACAGGAGGGAGGAGTAACTCAACTAATGTTGCATTGTAATTTAGCCCGGATTAATGACCACTTCCTAGAAAATGTTACAGACTCTGTGATGTGTTGTTGGAAACTTAATTTCTCCCTCTATTTCACTGGGGCCTTGCTCCCCTCCTCCTGTGGCACACTCTCGGAGCTTCAGGAAGCAACATCTGTAGCAATCATAACTTCATTGTTCCTTTGTATTATTTATTTAGTGTCTTTCAAAAAACCTCCACTGCCTTTAATGGTACTAGAGAATCGCTCAGAGCCTTGGGGACAGGGTAGAGGGTCACTAGGCTATTAGCTGGGCAACCCCAGCCTGATAGTCTCCAGGAGCATTATTGTCACAGCACTGGAGCCACTTGAGGGCCCCCTCAGGTCTCCACTTCCTCCTCTCTGCTCCTGAGATGACTTCAAAAAGTCAGGTGACCTCTTGATCTTGCAAAACCACTCAGTTTGTAAAACCTCCATGAGACCGCAGCAGCAGAAGTCTGCGTGTGAGGTGGCTGTGTGACCCTGGGCGATTCTTGCCGGCTCAATGTGTCTAGGGACAAGAGAATCATGGGAAAGAAAAGAGGCGAAGCCTGAAGCTGGCTAAACAACCCTCAGGTGGCCTCCCGTTCTTCCCGCATGGCTTAACAGGAGAACAGCAGCAAAAATGTCCCCTATGCTGAGTGTGCATGTGGTGCACGGTGTGTAAGTGGTGCACGGTGTGCCTGTGGGAGCATATTCAAGCGTGTTTATATGTGTTAGTGCGTGCATATTTGTGCACTCCTGTACATGGAGGGCAGAGGTCAACCTCGTATGCCATCTGCTAAGCAGGCATCAAGGGTCAGTTCCTCCCGAGTCCACCTCCCCAGTGCTGGGATTGCACGTGTGCATGTGCTCTACTTTTTTGAAAACATGGGTTCTGGGGACTGAACATAGGTCATGCTTACACAGGCAGCATCTTAGTCAGTTCAGCTAATTCCCCAGTCCTGGTTCACGTGCTTCCTGCACACGAGGCAGATGAGGTGTTCACACACACCTTGAGAGTGTGATCACATGCTGGGGCCAGTTCCCTCTTCCTCAGCCCAGAGGTGGGGGACTTGCTTGCTTCCTTCCGGTTCCCAGCAGAAAGCAGATTGTCAGGGGCTATACCGAGCATCTCTCTGAGAGATTTGACCTCCTTCCAGGGGACTCCACATGGGAATGTCCACAGTGTTCTGTTTCTTAATCCTGTTTTTAGCTCCCTGGACCTCTAGGGACCTTAGCCCTCTTTGAAGTCAATGGGGTAACTGTCGCCAGCCTCCTGGCTAACGGCTGTGGCTGTCTCTCCTCTCCCTCCCCATGGATGGAGGTAATCCTCGGAGGCACGTGGCAGCCTGGCTCTCCAATGGCTTCAGAGCTTGAACTTTCTTCCTGTGCCTCAGCCTGGACGGCATCTCTGGGCCCAACCCACAGAGGCATGGGGGAAGTGGTCAGTTCTGCACATGCTTGGCACACACTGACATGGCTGTGGTCTGCTTTTCTCCCCCTTCCTCCAGAGTATAAGAAGAAGTATGGGGAGGAACATGGCTCCTGCCAGGCCGGGATGTCAGGCTTCTTCACTGAGGTGGGTGTCAGCCACATGGCATTTATTTCTTTTCCCTTCTGGGTGTTTGGTCCTTTCCAGTTTGTGGTTGGGTGGCCCTGGAGATGGGATTTCTGGTGTCCTGGGCAGTTGGGCCCGAGTAAGTAGATTCTGGTGTTTCTACCAGGGGACTTTAAACCTGATGAAGGTCACCTGATGGGCCAGGACCGCTTGGGTGTGTGGACTTGGGCTGGCTTGTGGGGAGAGTTCTACAGAGCTGGCATGGTCTGAGCTCTGTGGGAGTAGCTGACAGTGGTTTGAAGATAAGTCTGTCACCTGGGGGCCACATCACTTCCACCTCCTTAGCGGAGAGATGCAGTTTTACACACACCGGTCTTTCCATCCCTTGAACTGTGATGACTTAGGCTCTGGAGTGAGCCCATTGACAGGAACAGAAGGATTTTTGACTGCCAGGACATTTTCAGCTACTGCTTACTCCATTAAAAATGCATCTCTTTATCTTGTGTGTGTGTATATGTGTATGGGAGAGCATCCCACGACTTGCGTGTGGCAGTCGGAGAATGCCAGGAGAGTGTTCTCTCCTTCCACATGCGTGTTCCAGGATCAAGCTAGGGTAGTCAGACTTTGGGCCATGTGTCTTTACACATTGAGCCACTGCAGTCCCCACAGAACTGACCACATGTCTTTACACAGTGAGCCATTGCAGTCCCCAAGGAACTTTTCTCATTTAATGCTCATCTTCTCTAGGGTTCTACATCTTTGTGGGATGCAGCCATAGACCAGCTACATGCCAGCCACAAACCAGCTACATGCCATCCACATGCCAGTTACATGCCAGCCACATGCCAGCTACATGCCAATCACAGGGCAGTCACAGGTCAGCTGCATGTCAACCACAGGCCAGCTACAGGCCAACCACATGCCATTTCACTCTTAGTTTTGCAAGCAGCAGTACCATCCATGCCAAAGACCAAAAGTCAGTCCCTTTGCACTGCCACCTCATCCAAATCCTGTTTAACCCCGAGAACACATCCCAGGTGACTGCCCCTAGAACACACCCCAGGTGACTGGTCTTTCATGTCATCACCTCTGGTGATGGCTATGACACTCCTAGAAGAGCCACCAGCCCCACTAGCTGACTCACTGACCCCAGATTGTCTCCCATGATCCTTAATTTTTTGAAAAAATAACATTTTATAAATTATGTGTATATGTATGAGTATATGTGCATGTGTGTATGTGTGTGTGAGTGCAGTGTCCACAGAGGCCGGTAGAGGGCGTTGGATTCTTTGGAGCTAGAGTCATGGTTGGTTGTGAGCTGTTTGACCTGGGTGCTGGTTCTGATGGAGAGCTGCAAGCACTCTTAACTGCTGAGTCCCCGTTCTAGCCCCTTCTTCCTTTTTTTTTAAACACTCATGGTCAAATATACATAATATACGTTCTCCCGTCTAGCCATTTTAAATCCCACAGATCAGTTCTTAGTGATTTCACAGTGGCATGTAGCTGCAATCTTGTAGAGTTTTTTTTTTTTTTTTCCCACTCCAGCCTGGGTCTTCTCTTGAGTGGTACCATATGTCTCTGGCCAGTAGCCCGAGGGAGTTTGCAAAGTGAACCCTGACTTTCTGACCCCATGGCCTCCTATTACTTGGAGGAAGAGGCCCTGATTCCACACTGCCCAGGACCTGACTCTCAGGACCCTGTGCTTTTCCCTCCTAGAGGAGCATGCATGACATTGAGGGGGCAAGAGAGAACATTCTCTGGTCTCAGGGCTTTCTAAAGAGCAGCTCTGAGTAGAGATCAGAATTGCCCACCCTGTTCTCAGAGACGCTCCCTGAAGTCAAAGAGAAAACAGCTTGTATTATAGTAGTTGGTCCAGAGACAACAAAAAAAAAATGATACATGGTTTCATGAGCGGCAATCTCAAACTAGTAAACTCCAGGAGCTTAGCTTCCGACTCTGCCTTCAGCTCACCTCGCCCATCCACACCAGCATCCTTTCCTGACTCTATAGCAATGGCTTTCAAACCGTGTGGCCCAGGATCTCCATGGATTTGGCCCAACACAAAATACAAATGCATTTAAAATGTAAAATTTACTTTTGCGAATTTATTCATAACATTTGCACAGCTCTTAAGCATGGATACCAAGTTCTGTTGGGATGTCAGAAGGATGGACCTGCCTGGTCTACACAGAGCTCCATGCTGGGGCCTGGGGTTGGCAACACCATTTGCTATAGCTGAAAAGTCAAAATGAGTGTCTCCTCCTGCCTCCATCTCTACCGCCCCCCGCCCCTCAATTTGCAGCTCATCACTGAGATTCACTTTCTCTCTGCATCCTCCCTCCCCAGCATGGCCTCCCGAGGACAGCAGTGCCCTGGAACCACCCTCTACAGACAGCAAGGGCCTAGTGATTGTCCTTGCTCGATACCCAGTGTCTTCCCATCTTCCTTTGATGAAATCTAACTCCTGCCGTCCGCAGCCTCCCGGGCCCCCCTGACTCTATCCCCATCTACTTCCTGCACGCATAGCCATGGTTGCTGGCGGGACACAACCCATTCTCACTGTGGCTTTGCACTGGAGTGCCACACAAGGCTTGTGCACTAGTATTTGTCACACACAGTGCATCCAAAGGCATCCGACAAGTGACTTTGGTATATTCTGTTTTCAGGCTTAAGAGTGAGGTATTGGGCTACTTGGAGGGCTGCTTCTAGAATATCCTTGGGCATAGGCTGCCCACAGGCAGAGTTAGGCTTGAGTGATTCAGCATGGGGCAGTGTGCTGTGGAGATGTTTCCCTATGAGGATAGAAGAGAGGGTCAGTTCATGGCAGAAATTAGAATTCATTAAGCTTTTGATCGGGAACTCAGAGACAAGGGTTCCTGTGGGGAGAGGGGCAGGTGTATCTTTTTGGCCCTATCAGCTTGTAAGTTGGAGAGGGGGAAGATTAGAACTGGGCATTGCCAAGGGTAGGGAGGGCAGGGCCATGTAGGCCATGTAAGCTAAGGGTGACCAGAAGGAGGAGTGAATGGGGTCTCAGAGTCCGAGATATCCTCAGTGCCTTGCCATTTGCCTCCTTGGCTCTGTAGATAAGAAGGAACAGAGTGTCCGGAGCACAGGGGAGGGTGGACGGCTCTGGTGGGAAGGCCCTTCTTTCTGCCGCCTAGTTTTCCAACTCCAGCCGCTGTCTCCTGGCTTGCCTGTGCCTCAGCCTCAGCTCTGGTTCCCAGGCTTTGGGCCCTTATAAACAGTAGGTCTTTGAACTCTCCGTCTCCCTCAGTTTGGGAACTGTAGTTGTCTGCAACTGAACAGGAAGTATAGTTGAAAGGATCCGGCAGGCTCTGTTCCCCTCCTCTGCCCTCCTGCTGACCTCCACACTCTGCCACTACCTTGAGCTGTAGCTTGCTGGACGTGGCCATACTGGGCCAGACAGTTCCCACCCGAGATGTCTGCTTGATGGATGGGTCAGTGTCCCTGAGGTCATCAATCGTCTCTGAGTTATGGATGCCCTGTGTCCTTGAGGACATTAGCCGGTTTTGTAGACTAGAATATCCGTGGTGACATCCTCCAAGCTTCCAGCAGAGACAAGGAAGGGCCTGCACACTATGGAGATGTCAGGTGACATTCCTAGGCTCAGATTTAATGGTAGATGCTGTACTACCCAGTGGCAGGCACACAAAACCAGACAGCTTCTTCCAGGCACATCCAGACAGGCACAGCTAGATGACCGTGTACCTGAGGGACATCTTGGGGAAAGGCCCATGCTGTTTATTGAGGGAGCAGATTTAGTCAACTGTGTATTTTACTTGTGTGTATTTGTGTGCGACATTGGCACTGGCTGTTCCTTCATAACAAAGAGCTTAGGTTGATCATATTTTTCTGACATTTGTGAATAGCACCAAAAAGGACTCAGACACCACTGACAGGGACTACACAAGGCCAAAAAAGCAGGCTTCCAGGAAGGCAGTGTCTCCCTGGAATTCGGCCAGGAGGGGCGCAGGTTTGGCTGAGTCTGTCCTTGTGGACTGAGATGAGGGAGAGGGTGTGATGGCTAAGAGAAGAGGGGAAGAAAAGTAGGAGCTTTGTCTTTATGCTTTAAATTTTATTGTTATTAGTGTGTGTGTGTGTGTGTGTGTGTGTGTATGTACACACATCCATGTGCATATATATACACACACGTGTGTGCATGCATCCATAGATGCCAAAGGTCAGCTTCATGTGCTGTTCCTCAGGGGCCATTCGCCTTATTTCTTTGAGTCATCTCTCAGTGAACCTGGAGTTTGCTGACTAGCCTGGCTGACCAGTGAACCCCAGTGAGCTGCCTGTCTCCTCCTCCCCACACTAACATTCTAGGCGCATGCCACCATGCCTGGATTTTCCTGTGGGTGTTGGGATTGAACCCAGGTCCTCATTCCTGTGCAACAAGCACTTTACAAACCAGCTAGGCTTCCAGCCAGCTTTTAAGGTTTTTAAGGAAGAGATGACTGTGTTGTATACTTTGTGACACTTGGGAGGGAGCAGGAGATAGTAACTGCATAGTCTTTCTTCAGGAAGAATCCACATCACAAGCAAACAGCAGGTCCCTCATGGGGGGGGGCAGAGCCTTTGCCGCCTCCTGCTGTGGCGCAGAACCATGGCTTAGACAATGAGAAGGACTGCTACACTGTGTCACACACGCTCTCAAGTGCCAGTTGTGTTTGGGCATTGACTACAAATCCCTTTTCAAGCTCGAGGCCAGGAAAAGAGTCTCTCTCCTCTAACGAAGTCATGGTTTGTCCTTCAGACACCCTGTGAGAACTAGTGCTGTTCTCACACCAGTGGATGGGACGGTGAGTGTGCATTGCACCAGTGTGAGGACGGTGAGTGTGCATTGCACCAGTGTGAGGACGGTGAGTGTGCATTGCACCAGTGTGAGGATGGTGAGTGTGCATTGCACCAGTGTGAGGACAGTGAGTGTGCATTGCACTAGCTTGAGGACGGTGAGTGTGCATTGCACTGGCATGAGGACAGTGAGTGTGCATTGCACTGGCATGAGGACAGTGAGTGTGCATTGCACCAGTGTGAGGAGAGCGAGTGTGCATTGCACCAGTGTGAGGAGAACGAGTGGATGGGACGGTGAGTGTGCATTGCATCAGTGTGAGGAGAGTGGATGGGAGGGTGAGTGTGCATTGCACCAGTGTGAGGAGAGCAAGTGGATGGGAGGGTGAGTGTGCATTGCACCAGTGTGAGGATAGTGAGTGTGCATTGCACCAGTGTGAGGTGAGTGGATGGGAGGGTGAGTGTGC